>NC_079479.1:4271005-4574036 GCF_026230105.1 Diorhabda sublineata
ATTTTTATGAACCTAAAATTATCAATAAATGTTTGCAAAAAATGCCAATTTGATCGTTTTGAATGCAGAATTTGGTCAAAATTCACAAAATTTCTTGTTTCTTTACTAGTGGAATGATTTTATTTTTAAACAGGACCGTCATCAGCCAAATTGATTCATATTGATTTAATCTTTAGGTAGTAGAAATATTTAGTAAGAAACTAATATGTGTCTTACATTTTTATAACATAACTCAGAAAGTTGATGAAATTTATATTATTAATCGTTATATTTTTTTATATATTTTTTATTTATATATTGAGATTTGTAATAATTTAAAAAATAAATTAAAAATAAATAATTTCAATACATATTGTCTTGTTTTTTTTCCCGATAAGCTATCGATTTTGCCTTAAAAAAAAGTAAGCACGTAAAACGTCACGGTAGCTGGACGACGTCTGCCTCCTTGGCAAAAGCATATTGTATAGATGATGAATAGTATCCAAAGAAATCAAAATATCTGATGAAATTGCGGAATCAACTGTTCAAGAAATATCTAACGTTTCTGATAAGCAACGCCATGGAACATCATCAGGAATTTATGTTTGAAGTAATTGTTTAAACTTTTATATCAATCATTTTCCCGCTGAATGAAATTGTTCTACGACAATAATATCTCCTATTTGTTTTGTTAAGTATTTTAGCGATGAAAAAAGTTTAGCATTCACGAGTATACATCATTAAAGGTGCAGAAATGTCAATTTTTTTTGACATTTGTACAAAAAAGCATATAATATATTATTTAATTCTGCAACGATTCCCTTACAAGTTATAAAATTTAAAAGTATTTTTTGTTATTTGTTGATCGATGTTCAAAGTTCAAATTTCAATTCGAAATAAGAGGCTCCTTTTTAAGACTGCGAGATAATTTTGAAATTTTGAATTAACGAGGAAAATTGAGCAGTGAAACAGACAATCTTTACTCAGATTCTCCCTTTATCTGTGTCCATACCGAAATTCCACGATTTTCTGCAATTCCATCAAATTCATCTTTTTTTTCTTCTTTCTCTATGAAGAATATGGTTCTTTTCTTACTGAACTCCGATGGAACTTATATTCTCCGAATTTAGCCAATTCTGTAGATATTTCTTCAACCTCTTGGTTGTGGGCAACTTTTCTAAAAGTCTCGAGTGATTATCCTTTACTATTCTACAGTTATGAGTTATGTCAAGAATTTTCTCTACTATCGAAAATTCTTTTCTAAAGAAGAATGCATGTAATTCTTTGAAACCTTTCTTTCAAATGATTTTCTATTTGAAATATTAGTTTTCTTGGAGCTTTACGTGCTGTTTGAAACTTTCCGCATTCCATTTTTTTAATAAATCGCAGATTTTCCTGTACCAAGCCATCAAGTCATCAACACTTTTAGATAAAAGTTTGTATTTTCCATAATCAAATTAATATTCAGGATGCAACTAAACTAAACTGTCTACAAAAAACAATTTGGAACTCTTACTACATGGAAAAACATAAAATCGTATATTTGTCGAGAATAGATTCTTGGAATTAAAGTAAAACAAAACTTTTATTAGCAAATAGATACTGAACACATTGTTTATACTACCAATAAACGCGTTTCGATAACCAAGTTATCGTCTTCAGAGACTCAAGGTGAACTATCTGACGCTCGTTTCGATAACCAAGTTATCGTCTTCAGAGACTCAAGTATCTGACGCTCGTTTCGATAACCAAGTTATCGTCTGCAGAGACTGAAGGTAGATACTTGGTTATTGAATCGAGCTTCAGATCGTCTAATTTTGATTGTTGGTGTAGTGGTGGTGTAAAAAGTGCGTTCAGTATGAATATAACCAACGGTTCCAGAAATTCCAACTTAGCAAATAGGTATTTTTGATACGGCTATCTAATCTTCAGTATAGAGGGTTTTCCAGCAGACCAAACCTTTTTCTGTTGTTTTGTACAGCTTATAATTATAAAAAACCATATTTAGATTATTTTGTAACAATATTTAAAATGACCGTACTAAGTTTTCGATTGGTAAAACAAGTAAGGCTCTATTACCCCCTTATTATAATATACTAATTTTGAAATTTCATAAACGAACTATTTCTCTGTCAGATGAGATTTACACCGAGTGGATATTTTCACTCGAAAAAAAAGTCTGAATAACACAATCGAACAAAGAAAAAATATTTACTATGAGATATCTAGTTTCTTGAGGCAAGCGGTAGTCTACCTGCCAAAGAGAAAAGCAGGTATAATTCAAGCCCTAAGACCGAGTGTTTCGAAGAAGGGCATAAAATAAAAGCTAAAATACCATACTTCAGTATGAGATGTCAGATTAGAAGACAAATGGATCAGAGGTAGAAATCTTTGTATGATATCAAAGGAGTGGCATTCTTATATAACTAGGAACTGAATATTTTTCTTAAGAAATATTATTTATCAGTATAAAAGTATTTTTAAAATGTTGAGAGCTTGTAGATTTTCATGTAACAATAACAATTAATTAATAATATATATTTGATATAGAAACACTATCTACAAAACGTGCAATTTGTTGATTAAGAAAAAAGCACGAGGGAAGTTGCATCAGAATAGGTCAAGGGGTAGTAGAGACCCTTATATATTATCTGTTAGATAGTTATTTGGATTTTTCACAAATTACAAATTTTTCCAGACATTTATAGACAAAAGATTGTCTTGAAAAGATGAAGCTACACTACATTATGCAAAATAAAGACCAAATCCTCTACTTCTATGGATCTATTTCGGCTGGCTTATTTTTTTTTTGAGGTGAAGCTGAAGTAAATCAACTTCTATTGATAATTCAAAATACTGAAGAATGTAAGACATCAATTGAATTACCACAAACATATTTGTCATGAAAAGAACAATTTGATGAAGTGGTTCTATGGCATCTTTAACTAGATCTAAAGTACTAATAGAATCAAGACAGGAAATGGCAAAAAATCAAGCATATCAACCTTTTATAACAATTGAAACAACCCCAATTTCCCAGCAGAATAGAAAGAGCCACAGTCGATAGAGGAAGTACATATTCATGGCTAGCTAATGGACAGGTCAAATGAGAAACAGAATCTCTTATAATTGAATAACAGGATTAGTTCTTGCAAACAAAAAAAATTCTCAAGCTAGGTAATTGTAGTTAATGCAAAATTTATAAGATTTGTAATGAAATTATACGACAAATAATATGTAGAGGGACCAAAAAGTTGTGCTGCTTGTGGAGTTATGCAGCCTGGAACAACAACTAATGCAGATTCATACTGTGAAACGTTGCTACAGCTATTCATAACAAACAAAGTGGCAAGCTGACTTTTGGAATTGTTATGATCCACGACAATGCCCGTCCACACACCGCTCGTCTAAAATAACATCTAACCTCAAAATTTAAACCGACATTTAACAGCCGTAAGATTATGGCAATCGTTTGTTAAGACCAAAAAGTTGTGCTGCTTGTGGAATAACAATTAATGCAGATTCATACTGTAAAACTTTGCTACAGCTATTCATAACAAACAAAGTGGCAAGCTGACTTCTGGAATTGTTATGATCCACGACAATGCCCGACTACTCCTTCAGCAAATTCAATGGGACATTTACTTAAACCCACCATATAGTCTCGACCTAGTACCGTGTGATTTGCACCTTTTCTTTGAACTGAAGCAGTGGCGACATGTTATGATATGTTTCAGATAAATGTTTCAGGTATCTGTAAATAACCAACTCAAATAGCACTCGCATGAGAACATGGTCTGAGTACTTTCACCATTAAAAATGTCAAACTTTATAACGGCATTGTCAGATTTGACATATTCATAACAGTGTTGCCATATCTCGAAACATAAGTGGCAATCCTCGTATCCTTTAGTCAAAATATGAAACGTTGGTAGCTAGTTCTAGATCTAAATACGTTTTTTCTATTAGTTTGTTATCATTACTGTGACTTTAAGTAAATAAATGAATGTAATAAATGAACTCTAAGCTAGAAATAATTCTATCTAGAAATTTTAAATTTAGTTATTACTTACTATAAATTAAGATGTTGACGACTAAATAATAAAAAAAAATAGATTTCTTCATAACGAAAAACTATCAACAAATTGCTTCATTAATTGTTTTGTGGTTATCTGGTTATTTTTGTTACAGGTGAGTGAAGCAGATTTTTTCTAGAAGACCTCTTGGTAAGATATATATTATTCAAAATGTATTGTTTATTATAATTATTAGTAGAATATTTCCTGCTATTACTGGTTACAATAACTATCCAATATGATTTAGTAATCCAATGAAATGAGGATTCGCATTATCATTTAAGGCAAACCTTTCAATAAAATTCAAATGATTCAATGTTAAGAAATGTTTCAATATTCGAAGATCCTGTTTGATAGGTACGCAGTTTCGATTCCGTATGCAATTCCTGTTTTGTATATCCTCATTCCCAGATCAGGAACTTTGCATACCTGCGCCACTTATTTGCTTCCATTATTAATTAATTATCATACCCAAATATTTGAAATCTTTCGCGCTTTGTAAATGGTATCCTTCCAGAATGATCTCCCTCTTATTTTTTATCTTTATCTTAGATACCAACAAGCAGGTACTTTGTTTTTTAAACAATCACCTTCAAATTCATTCCACCAGCCGTTTCCATCAACTAGTTCTTCACCTGCTCTAAGCATTTCCTATTGACACCATCAAAAGCCTTTTTAAAGTCATCACATGCAGGTTCAATCCTTTTATACTGCTTGTGGCAACATATGTACTGCACTTTTTGTCTTTCTGCCAGCTCTGAAACCTTGCCGGGGCATATTGTTCTTTTCCAATATTTCCTTGATAATGTCGTATATCTAAACTAGTCTTGGTCCTTTCCTATTTCTTAGGCGCCCAATTAATTCAAGTTGTTTTTGATATGATGGTGCCTCTTTTTCAGTATCTTCACTCACACTGGTCACTCGTTTCTCTGGAGTGTATTTTTTACTCTGATGTAGTAGGAAAGATCTCTGTTGTCTTTGCTTCTATTATCCATCTATCCACTGTCTCTCCTTTCTTCTGCGGCATTTTAATTCTTCGTTCTTTTGTTGTAAGCTATTGCAGCTATACCTGTTGTTTCCCTTTTCTCATTGCGGTGTTCGCTGCATTTATTACTGCATCGTATCGTCTACAATGTTTCCATTTCCTCGATATGAGTATGTGATCGAATTTATATCCATTTGTTAATCCCGGCCTCAGTTATGTTATCTAAAGTCGTTTCAGGTGTTTCAAATTAGTGCTCACTAAAAAAGTGTTTCTGCAATATTGTTTGTAGATACGTGGATCATCTCCTTGTCCGTTTTTTTCATTTGTTTGCTCTTTTCTTTTGGGCGTTGGAGTATCCCAATATCACTGTTATATTGTTCTGGGCCAAGGCGTAGAGGTAAACATTATAAAAAATATTAAATGGGGCGAATTGTATCTTGAAATGTCAACTAAAGTTTCAACCTTCTACATTTAATATAAATATGTATTTATCAATAAAATTTTCTTTTTAAAAATGTTTTCTTGTCGTATATATACAATTCTAAAATCGCATTCACTTATAGAACACTTTCTGTTGTTTCTTTGTACCTTTCACAGTAAAAGTAAAGTTAGACAAGTTGTAAATTTTTTAATAAGAAGATTTCACATATTATAATACTGTCTCAAATATCATATTAATGAAATTTATTCATAATAAAAATATTTCTTTTTTCTATAAATATTCAATTACAATCAAAGCGATTATGTATACTTGGAAAGATCCGGTATATGATTTCTAATAAGTAGCTTTTGATTAGTTATCGTTTTGATTTACTCATAGTTTACCCAACCGCATAACACGTTTTTCATATTTACAAAGATTCCTCTCGCTTTCTTCATTCTCGATCCAATTTCAATTACGCAATCGTTTTGTTTCGAAGATTGTGTTCTTGATACTGTATATTCTACTTTCGCCGCTAATTTTTTAAGTACATAAACACTTCCTTTGTTCAAAGAATAATGTGTTCGATTCATTTCATCTAATATTATTTTACATTACATTATGAAAAACGACTTATAAAAATAGATTATGATAGGATTTTTATGTCATAAGTAGTAGAGGATACCCACCATATTGGAAATCATTTGTCATTTCCGTCAATTGTCAACTGTCGTGTGTTCTATGTCGTCTATAGTTTCCTGTATCTGCCAACTGTTCTATGATGTCTTGTGTGCAGTTTTGTCTATGATCGAACCTGTCATGTGTGTACCTCAAAAACCAAATCAAAATTATGTCACTAGATTGCAGATACACTCACAAACAAAGAAACAATTAAGTCAAGTGATATTATAGTATATCCAATCTTCAAATATCTTTGTACGTGTCCATTGTTTATTAACTAAACTAGAATTAGAGATCTAAGATTTTTTTAGTATGAAATATTAAAATTTCATAAATCTCGATACCAGTTTTGAAGTTTGGTAACGTTGTTCAAATGTGGCATTATATTCATATTAATAGACCATTGAAATATTACTACCACAGAACAATTTCAGAAATTTTTTTCATTTAATGAAAGGGTTTTTAGGATACAACCCCTTAAACAATAGTCACCCTTTTGAAACAAATATTGGAAAAGGCTTTTTTACTCGACAGTTGAAAATTTTGTTGCAGAAAATTACTTTGACGATTGGTGGCAATTCACTTCTATCAAATTGTATCACTGAGAAGTTTAGCGCTTCAAAGTGGGGCCCTAAATTTCAAATAAAAATTTAGTAACTGTAAAGATGGACATAACCTTAAAAATTCACAAAAGTTCTTTTTCGGTCAGTTGATTCAAAACAAAAATATTTTCTTACCAGGAATATTTTAATTCCAGAACTTTCTTCACTCTTTTCATAAAAATTTTTTCTTTCCCATGTCACTGTATGAAATCTCATCTGGGTATCGGATCATAGTTTAATTACCCATTACAATTGATGGGATTACATGTTCTTGATCTTCGCGGGTAAATTCAAAAAGTTAGTCATAGAATTCTAATCGATACAGGTTTTGTACTGCCCTGAGAATTGGAGGCACCCACCATGTACGATCCTTAGAACACTTGCTTTGGAAATGCCGGTCTGTGTAACAATTTCTTGTGGTTTTAGGCGCCGGTCATCCCGCACGTGGGTGATCTTCTAATGATTCTCAAAACAACGTGAAACTCAATGTGAGACAGTTTTCAAAACAATTTGACCGAGTGGTCTTTTGAGATCTCCTATAACAAAATGTATGAAAGCAACAGTTGTGTAAAGTCTGTTGAAACGTGCATCATTTTCATTATTTTTGCCAATTATGATTCAATCCAGAAAACTTATTGCTTTTCTTTAGTTCATTAAGGAATAAAAAATTTTAGCAAGGCCTCGAAAAGCAACAAATCAATGACTACTTTTAAACACTTTAATTTGATCTGATATAGCGCCATTCCATGTAATTTTAATCTATTTCTAGTCGGTATTTCATCATAACAAGTTATAATCTCATAGATACTATTTTAGTTTGTAATGCAAATGTTAATGAGCTTCTTATGTAATAATAGTTCGAGTTGTATATATGCAAATATAAAATACAGATCAGTAGGTAGGCGTCAGTTAATAGATAATAAAATATGCATTCCAATACCATAGGTAAATCACATATTAATATACAAGGTAGTAATTTGAAAACCACCCTCTATATTATGACCCTTTCACGAAATTCAAATATATACAAAGACGTATCACTAGAACATCTTGTAGACTTGTCTTCAACTAAATTTCCTCGACCAAATAACGGAGGCGGAATTAGTTATTAACTTTGGTGACACTAATTTTATTGATGAGTACTTGGAATCACTACTTAACAGCAGAGTTACTAAAATATGGATAAGTTTTACTAAAATGCTTAATAATCTATTGGATAATTTGTGAATTGGAGGATACCAAATGAATCGTATAATGGAGTTATAATGGATTTGAAAATCTCTTTGAATAGATTACAACGCTATACAGAAAAAACAAAACAATATCTCTAGAGGTATAGTAGAAGGCAAAATACTGATTGAAACAGAATGTACAGAGCACGAAAGGGAAAAATTGAAAAACAAGGCTAGAGATCAAGCAAAGGGCAGATGTGTGAAGGAGGCTAAGGCTCTCCATGGACTGTAGAGCCGAGGATTAACTGAAGATAATCGCAGTGTTTTTGATGGAGTAGCAAAAGTAGAAATTTGAGAAACCATTAATACACACTTCTTCAGATCATTTCGATGTGTAGTACGCCAATATAGAATATCCCACGGAGCTGTAATGAAAAATATTTTTCTTACTAATGAGTTGTTTTCAAGCAAAGTGTCTACTGGAGTAATGAAAACCTACGACTACGACGGTCATGCATAGTATCCAAAAGAAGTGAACGTTTCGATCGATATTCTTGATACTGGTAAGCTCTACTTGAATTCGCTTCAAGAAATAAAAGGCTAGTAACATCATTGAGCTCCATTACTTTCTTCCAGATAGTTAGTATGTAAATGACAGATTTTATGGTAGATTCTCAGGCGTATCAATAAAGACCGTGAACTCTTTAACATCGTGAAGAAATGAAAGATTGCATATCTTGGCCATATAATGCGAGGCCATAAATATCAATTCCTTCAGCTGATAGTCGAGGGCAAGATTGAAGGTAAGAGAGGATTGGGACGGAAGAGGATATCATGGTTGCGGAACGTGAGGCGGTGGAAGGGTATAGAAGATATTCAAACATTGATCCATACCGCTAGAGATAGAGAAGCCATGAAAAATGTGGTAGCGAACATCCATTAATGAATAAGCATTAAAAGAAGAAGAAGATGGTAGATCCATTGGTCGAATAAGAGGTCACTTCAATCGCCCAACTTAATTTGTCCAACAGTACTTATCGATATCCTTTTATAATAAAAATCGTCCAGCTCCTCAAAATAGCCATAGAGTGCCGACATCACCTCTTCATTATTGGAAAATCTTTGACCACCCAGCTATTTGTTCAAGCCCGGTAACAGAAAACAATCTGAGGGAGCTAAATCTCGAGAATAGGGTAGATGAGGTAGCAATTTAAACTTCAATTCATTAATTTTGGCCAATGCAACAACGGATGTGTGAGCTGATGTATTGTATTAGTCTTCTTAGCCAAATGCGTTCGTTTTTGTTTGATTTCTTCGCTCAAACGTTGAAATTTTTCTTGACAATTTTTCCTTTTTTAAGATAGTCAATGAAAATTATCCCACGCGCATTCCAACGCCATGACCTTGTCTGCAGATGGAACAGTGTTTCCTTCGTTGAGGCCGATGAATGTAGAAAGTGATACATTTTCGAATGAACATCCTGTGTATGTTTACGTTGTTTAGTAATTACGAACATAACGTACAAAATGTAGCGTTGGTCTCATACTGTGATTTTAATCGTTGGCCATCGACTTGGGAATTATTGGATTATCGAGGATTATAAAATAACTTAGAAAGAAAACAATTTATTAGCCAATAAAATCATTAAGATAAACATTCTAATGACTGGAGGAATGTTTCTGTAATTACGTACACGTCAAATGACATTGTAACCGAAAAATATGATTATCCTTTGTTTTTATTCGATATAAAAGTGTCAATAGGTACATATGTATATACAGGGTGGCAATGAATTTTCACGTAAATATAAAGCTTTATGAACTGTGGTAATACAACGAAGGTGGGTGAAGTATCTTTTTTAACTTTAACTTTTTAACCTTCTTTATCAACATTTTTAATGCTATACCGATAAAAATCATTTAGATTTTGAGTGGAATATCTCAAAATGTCATTTTTGCCTCTAAAGAAATGATGTTCCAACTTTGAAACCTCAATGTACGATCTTTTGAGCAAATGTTTAACTCCAATCCTTCTTCGTATTTTTTTGTGGTCAGTGACCTTTCTTTACTAGTAGTACTAGTCTACAAGTCAGTTAACTACCTGATATTGCATAAAAACCAGATGAAAATATAAAAATGAAAAGTTTTTAACTTCATACTTACTGTAGATAATGCACAAAGTGTAAATTTTGTTCAAGGTTATTTATTGTTACAAAAACCAGTATCAATAAACACCTGGTAGACGGAGTCCAATATTTTCCTAATCTTTATTGTTTTTCACTTAAGTGAAGGTGTTAAATCTAAAAATAAATATGTAAGAATGACCTTTTTATCATTTCTTCACTTTTATGATTCTCTTTTAGTTTCTCATTTGCCTCTTATGAGGTACATTGATCAGCCAATTTAACGACTCTTCGTCACAGCTCTTGGATGTCATTGTATTTTTCTTTGGACAGCGGAATCAGATCTTCAGTAATAGAGAAATAAGCGTATTCAAATGAAACATGACAGATCTTTAAAAAGGACTTTCTCATACATCAAATTCATTAGTTCTTGCTAGATATACGCTTTTTCTATCCCTAGATGTTTTATCTCACTTAAGAGATTTGCTATTTTATTTTCTTACGCTTGAGCATTGTTAGACTCCAAGGTTTTCAAAGGCAACCAAAACAAAACCAATAATTCGTTAAAAACTAGAAAATCCTGGCCAAATTAATTACCTCACCTACGGTTTCACAAATGTCATTATTAAATTCACTTAATACGTATAAAACGTAGATCCGTTCCATAATCGAATATAGTACAAAAGTCTACAGCACCTTATCTGACTATCTCATAAAAAAACGCCAAGTCCTGCAAGCAGTCTTCCTCGGTTGACGCCAGTACAATTGCTGATTCACCTCCAGTAACATCGTAACGTCAATATTGACATTCCGAGCCTTCTAAATGGCGTCCAAGCCCGTTGTGTGATTCACCCCTTAACTCAAAGCCCAAGAGAAAGCTCCCTTATCCATCGCTTCTGCTGCTAGCGAAAGCATTACGAAGAACTCTCCGAAAATTACCTCAATTTCCTTGATAATTTGATAATTTCCCCATTTTCATCAGGTGGAACGCTACTACATATCCCACTTCGCCGACCGTTAGTGTTGCAGGTGAATCCGTTTACCATTCAAATGGCCGACGATAGGGAATGATGCAGCTGCAGCTGTACCCGCTCACCCAACTTCTCCTAGATTGTAAAAAACCAAAAAAAAAACAAAAACGAAATCAAAAAGAATCAATAAAAAAAGAAAAGCAAAAGAAGTAACGAAAATATATATGTCCCCATATTTAAGAAGAACCGTTTTTTTGTGTTCGGCGTATATTTCTTTCTTCTTCAATCCGTTTAAATTGTTCGTTTTTCTCTTTTACTTCCTTAACCATAATTTCCTACCCTGCAGAGGAGTAATTAGGGCCTTACTATAAGATCCATCTCGAAAATAAAAAATTTCCTCAACTCACCCAACTCTTTCTCTTAAATCTTTAAATTCACTGGTAAATTCGGGAAAGGATTTTTTTCTTAAGAGACCCCACAGGAAATAGTCTAAGGGATTCATGTTGGGTGATCGCGGGGACCATTCGAAAAAACCACGCCTTCCAATCCATCTTCTGAGAAACACATGCCTCATCACCCACGCATATTGTTGTGGGGCACCATCTTGTAGCCAATTTTTAATAATGAAGTTTTTTTGAAATGTAATGATGAAAATACTTACTTGGATTTGGAAATATCCGAGCCAACTCAGTTATAATACTATTTTTCAATAAATTATTACCAATTATTTTGTCGCCTATTATTCCAGCCCATACGTTCAGTTTTTCGGGATATTGGGTGTGGCATTCACGCATTCAACGAGGATTGTTACGTGACAAGCATCTACAATTATTCCGATTTATGTTTCCATTAATACAAAAAGTGACTTCATCGCAAAACATCACGTTTTTTAAAAATTCGGATCTTTTTGATTGTAATATTTTTCCATTATCTGCAAGCTTTTCATGTCTATCATAATCGTCATCTGACAACTCTTGAACCAACGTTACTTTGTATGGATGGAATTTAATACCACGTAAAATATTTTTTACGGATATTTGCGAAATATCAAGTTCCCTGAATATTTGTCTAGTACTCAAGAGTGGATCGTCTTCTAACAGGACATAAACATCTAAAGATTTGTTTTTAGTTGATGCAGTTTTACTGCGTCCTGTCTGAAGGTGAATATCAGGAAACGGAAAATGGTAATTCTAAGGTTAGATTAGGTTAAGTTAGGTTAGGTTTTAATTAGCTATGTTTAACGAGCTAAGCTGTGTTTATGCTGTGTAAATAATTTATTCACATTGATAAATATGGACAAAAACATAAGAAATTGAAGATTTTGATGACGAAAATAACAAAATAATACCATTTCTATTATTCATTGGGTATAAAACATAGTATAGTATCCTACACGCGAGTAATAGCTTTTATTGCACCTCGTACCTTAATTTTCATTAATTCGTCATTACTCCCAATACTAAATCGTTGCTTAATAAACTTTATTTTAAATAAACATATAAGAAAATTCTTGTTACGACTATGACATCATCTAATAAAGCAGTTTTATACTCCCCGAACTGATATCCCACGGATACAGAACTCGATGAAATACATTCTTCTTTTATTTTTTTAAGTTTTCTAACACCCCGTCGAGATCCAAATGCTCATCATTAATTTGGTAGCATTTTAAAGAATTTCCCAAAGCCTGTGCTTAGATGTTTATGATGTTCATTTGCATTAATATCACATTAAAATAATTTTAACTATCCGGACATCATGTGGTTGATGATTATTTTTACCCCACGTTGTATGATGAATTAGGATTGAGTTTTGCATTTGTACAAAGTGCTAATATGAATAAAAACAACTCTCATGTTACATCTTACAATTTTAAGCTAAAACCTTAAATTAACTATGAAGAATTCGAAAAAAACTGTAACTGTACTGTAACAAAATTATCTACAAAAAAGTATATCAGTTATCAGGAAAACTCAGCACAGCCTTTACTTTTGCGAGGAAAAATTCCTGTGTCGAATTACAAAGTGGCTGACCAACTTCTCGAAAAAGAAAGAAAAAAATTTTTTTTTAAGTTGTTCTAATTAATTTTTCCAATTTTTTTCTAGTAGCACAAATAGCACAAACCTAGCACAATTCAACCATTATTTTTTTTCGAAATTCGAAAATGGCTGAGGTAACTTCTTTTTGAATTATTAATCAGCTCGTAGAACTTTTATTATTGAAAAAAATTGTTTTGCAGCACAAGTAGCACAAACCTAGCACAGTTCAGCACAATTTTTCTTTTTTTGAATTTCGAAAAAGGCTAGGCTAACTGTACCCACATGGTATTTGTCCTAGCCTAAAAATTTTCACCTTAAATACATACAAAAAAATTTTGTATCGCGAATAATTCCGAAGCTACGAGAAATTCGAAGAAAAGTGCCGGGGTAAAAACTGTAACACACAATGAGTACCCACATTTTTGTGAAAAAGAAACTATTAAAAAGTCTGTGAATATTAAAATAATAATAAACCAAGAACGAGGTTAGTGTTCATGATCGCGATTTTTTAAAGTTAGTTCATTTGAAACCAAGAACCACGATCGACAAATATCTTGTTGGATTTGCTTGATTATATGGCGAGTGATGAAATATATTCATTGAAACTTCAAGTGGTTATGTGGCCAATATACCTTTTCATCCCGCAAGATTTTGAAAATTTGCTATCTTCTCCGAATAGAATATAGAGATCTTAACCATCATGATGCATTTTGATTTTTTGAAAACAAAGTAGTTTTCCAAAATTTAGAGCAGTTTCCATGTGCTTCTGGAACCTAAATTGGCTTGTATTGATGGAGATTTACTCAGAAATAGTGACTCCAACGAAAAAATGACTAGAGATCTTTTTTATAGAAAATTTCATGCTCCACATTTTTTGTTGAGGTAATTTTTTTCGAATTCCTCTTAGTTTTCAATTTAGTCACGTTCCAAAATTTCGAAAACCCATGCCCGTAATTTTATTAAGAGTTGCTGGTCTTATTCAGCAACCGAAAACATCTGAGAATCTAGATTTAATTTCGGGTTTGATCCTAATTTATCTGTGCTATACAGGGTGTTTCAAAACTTTCGCATGCGAGTTATATCACTGCATTAAGCGAAAAAAGACAATTACATGTTCATAACGCATATATAAATCGCAAATTAACAATAAGGTTTAGCTAATCAAAGTTTGTGGAACGTTTAAGTTCCTCCCTATCGATCGGTCGAGAGAGCCATAAAAGTATTTAGCTGCTGCCGCATTTTTGAGCTTTGCGTTATAGACATGTGATTGTTTGGTGATTTTTAATCGATTTTTTTTCGCTTAATGCAGTGATATAACTCGCATGCGAACGTTTTGAAACACTCGATATATACTCATTAATATAAAAATAATATGGAGAGTGTTTATAAACTTTTCGAAAGCGAAAACACTAAACACTAAATTTTTCGCGCGTTTACTAGAAAATTCCGGTTTATATTTAAACCACCCTCGTATTTTTGACCTATCATTTTCGGTTGATTTAAATAAATTGAATAGACTGACTCATTAATTTGACATAAAACATAATGAGTTCAAAATTACATTGTGTGTAGACGTCGATAACCGAATTCGAATGTATAAACACAAGCAGAATTTGAACCGTTAACATAACCTAAGAGTTATAAATTATCCATTGTTTTAAGGAACCGGAATTTGGCATTTGTCAAGTTTCAGAAAAATCCAGTCGGCCTTGCGGAGGCCGCGAGCCTCAATGCAAATGTTTCCGATGGTATTACAAAATTAAAATTTGTTTTGTTTATTCTCTATATATTGTATTCTATTTTTCATTGCTTCGATGTCTTTTTATTTTTAAATTCATTTTTTCACTTACGAAGACTGTTCAACCGCAAATTTTATACATAATTGTATATTACAATGAATTTGTTAGAACTTAAACGACAAAAGTAAAATATTTACGTTTATCTTTTGTATAATCATTTTCTTTTTTCCCTATGGTATAACTCCCATTATTAGAAAATACTATGAGAAAAATTAAAAACCAATCATATTTATAGTTACGAGGGTTGTTAGAGAAGTTTCCGAAGTAACAAAAGAAGAGTGAAACAGTATATGGAAAAGTACTTTTCTGTTTCCTCAAATGCGATCATTTCTTGGAAATTTGCTCTTCTATGATTATTTCACATTTTTGAATAAAGTCAATTATTACAATCTCATGATTAGCCCCCCAAAAACGGTAATCACACCATCTTCGAAGCTATGTACAATCCAATCTTGATTGTTTTCGGTTCAATAGAGTGTTATAGTGGATTCGAGTTATAAATCGACGCGACAATTTTGATTAAAGCACGTTAATGAAGCCTGGAAAATTCGCTTTTGGTCAAAATTAAGCAAACGCGGCATCCAAAGCGCCTATAAATCACGCATGCATAATTATAACTCCTCTTTCATTTCAGTAGGCATATTAATTGTCAAAAACAAATATTTAATGACAGTTCGATACAAACTTTTTCACACAAATGAGAATCTCTTAACTGTGTAAATATATTTTAAATCTCATTTTGATATTGACATCTTCACTCGTTTCCTGTTCAAAACAGATCAAAGTTATGTATAAGTCTAAATTTTTTCTATATTCTTTAAGAAATTCCAACTTGAAAGTCGTGTAACTGGATTATTATTTTAGGAATTCATATAAGGTACATAATCTCGAAAAAATGTTTTGTCGACCTAAGTCATTCATCCAGAAGATTCTCGAAATCTAAATCGGACATATATCCCAACTTCACAATACATTTTCACTTAACTACGCATATTTCACCCCCTGGAAACTATGCAAACCCATTAATCTTAACTAGACACACTAGTTACACATTGTTGCGACTTCTCCTGAACCTTTTCGTGCGCGTTTTCTTGGAGAACAATCGCACTTATCGCTGGAATCCCATTTCGGGTGATAAGCAGGTTCCACGTATGTTTTTGGAAGGTAAGAGTACTGTGCAGTACAGTTCGGAGGACTTGGTAGTTTTCTCTTTGGCTGTGCGCGTAATAATGTACCCATGTTTTCTTCTTAGTGAAGATTTGCGTTAAAAAAACCGCCCCATTCCACCTCGTATTGCATCAGCAAGGGGCAACGAACTTCCAACATGCATGCATTTTTGCTTGTTCGATACTTTGGGAACCAATCGGTCCGTTATTTTGCCAAATTAAAGGTGTTCGTGGATGATAGACTCAACACTAGCAACATTGTCGAGTTCAAACTAATTGTTTCGAACATTCATCCTACGATCCTCCAAAATGAATTGTTCTACGCGGTAATTGTTGACTGGTGCCAAGTGGTTCATTCTCGATGGTTTCGCGATCATCTTTGGCCCGTTTATATGCAGCAGACCTACGCAGGTACTCAGTATAGAATTGATTTCGTAAATGCCATAGAATTTCTATGTTTTCAATGACGTTTACTCATGGTCATAGTACAGGCGACAAATACTACGCAAACCGTACTGTACTTTAAAGTCTGGACACGAGCTATAACGCGTCTGTGTCTGTGTCCTTTTCTATCTTCTCCTTTCAAGAACTTAAGGCGCTTGCGGTTGCGCGCGGCGTCGATGTCTTCTGTCATGTGGTTTCGCAGATGTAAATAGACCAGACTTAAATTTGCTTGTGTTGTCGTTGGATGTATTGTGTATTTCGAAGTGTTTCGAAATGTAAAAGTGTTAAAAATACTTTCATACAGTTATCCCAATTACAAATATAATACCAATCATAGAAGAAAATTGTATATGGCATACTTAAACATTGTCATTTCACTCGTCTCTTTTCATAATTTCATTATTTATGTCCATAAATGTTATTTCTTCCATAAAATGACTATAATTTGAATATACGCCCCAACATATATGTCCCGATAGTGAATAACATTGTTCGATAATTTGAACAGACCACTGTTTCGCGCGCTTCTCTTATTGGAGCCGCCATTAATTTCTTAGCTCGAGGCCAACCAATCGTAACTACAAAACATACGTGCGCGCCATCTACAGCGTTTGTCTTGATCATATTTGAACCGCCCTCGTATAAATCTACTTTTTTTGAAATTAGAAGTGCTTTCACAAATTAGTACATTTGTTGAAATTTTTTTATTTATATCTTTCAAAACTGCTTAAAATCTATTGATTTTATCAAACAGTTTTTGGAAAAGAAGCACCAATCTTACACTAAGTATCTTTTTAAGGTGATATGTTAGTTAATTTGAGTGGTTTTCTCCATTAATATACGATAAACACCGACAACTTGTTGTAGTGATAATTAAAATTTTATTATCGTATTTATACCATCAATTATTTCAAAGGAACCTCCCTCGTTTAATTAAATATATAAATACGATGTTAAACGCTATTTCATAAAACAAACCTGTTACCGATTTAGTTAAAAAAGTCTTTAAAGAAAAATATGACGTCTCAATAAAAAAAAGGAAGGCAGAAATGTTGGAAAAGAGAGAAAAAAACGATAACGAATCGACAAGATCCAGATAGCGATCTTTAACATCTATTTTCCCGCAGATCGTAACTTATTTGCGAGGTATAAGAATAAATGACATTTATATTATTAAAGTATTTTACGTCTCGCTGCGGAATTCTGAGGATAATTTGTATAAAATTAAATTTAAATAGTTATATCTTGATCTTTTTATTATTATTGAATTAAATAAATAGAAACGGGAGGGTTGAATAATTTTCCCTGAATTTTTTTAATGTAATTATCATCATAAAATCAACTTTTCTCTTATAACAATAGAATTTGTAAGTTAGAAGTAAGGCGCTTAAAATTGTTAGGAAAATACTTCTTGTGTTAAATGTTAGTATATGCAAGCTGACACAAAGATGGCGCTGCCACTGACAAATCTATATGACGTTTATGAAGTACCAACTTTCAAAAGACTATGTGTCAAATTTCTTGACATTTCGATTAGTCAGAAAGAAGTGACTGCCATTTAAGTGAAGCTACTTTTTTTATTATCAAGATAATTTCGTGTGTTAATTTATCATTGCTTCTTGATGAAAAAAATACTTTACAAGCTTAGCAATGATTTCAAAAGTGTTATCTGGACTTTCCTCTATCGAAAAAACCATTCATTATTGATTTGCTGAATTTAAACGTGGTCGTACAGACACCGATGTTCTGTTCGTCCAATTGAGGTAGTTACCCCAGAAAACATGAAAAAAGTTCACAATTTGGTTTTAAATCTAATCGAAACTTAAAATTGTGTGGGGTAGTTGCGGCCGTAAAGATGACAGTGTTTTTACAATTATTCATAAACATTCAACCACGAGAATGCTTTTTTCAAAGTGGACGTTTACTCGTAGTCGATCAAAAATAACGTGTTGATGTTCAGAACAGTGTTTGGACATGTTTAAAACGTAATAAATCCCATTATTTGCGTCGATATGTGATAATTGATGAAACATGCATCAGCATCTCACTCTGGAATCAAAATAATCATCATCTAAGTTGACTGTAGCTGGTGAACCACGTCCTAAGCGTCCAAAAACACAACAGTCAGCTGGGAAGGTTATGGCTTCAGTATTTTGGGATACGCATGGAATATTGTTCATCTCCAAAAGGAAAAGATAATCAATAGCGAATACTACATAGTTGTTGTTGGATTGTTTGAATGAAAAAAAGGTCTGTTTGACCAAGACAATGCACCGAGGCCACCGAGTCGATGGCAACGATGGTTAAATTGAACGAATTACACTTCAAATTGTTTCTTCATTCACCGTATAATCCAGATATGGACCGCAGTGACTACCGGCAAAGACAAATTCTTCTACAAGCACGGTATCGAAAAGTTAGAGAAGCGTTGGAATGATTACATTGCTCTCGAAGATTATATTGATGAACAAATCGATTTTTGACAAAAAAATGTGTTTTTCTTAGTTAGTCACACGACTTATTGAGTGATGGATTGTAATGGTACGATATCTCTCCAGCTTTGCGAGGAACTTTACATTTAAAGCTCAGTTCTCATCTGCTAATACCTCTAGCTTATTAACCAATCCTCTACCATACTGCGGCCTCTCTGGAATAATTATTTTCCCAGTATCCGGTCCAACTCTCCACCTTAATATTTTGCTTTTCTTATTATCTTGACCTTATTGTCTACTTCTAGCATTCTCTACTTCTAGCATTTCTTATATTTCTTATGTTTCTTATTATTTATTCTTCTGTTGTAGTACATGTCATTTTCTTTTCATTTTATGATTTCAGAATTCATAAAATAATCACGTCACTGGTTGGTATTTGTCTTCAATGTGATAAAAACTGACGAAATTTGAGGTTAATTGCATTTTGAACTATTTCTATTCTTGAATTTTTACATTTAATTATTCTGGAGCCAATTTTTTCAGAACATCCGCTTCAAGAGTGCTTTTCTCCTGGGCTTTTGTTGAAATTTAATCTACTTATTAAAGTAATTATAAGTAATATCCATGAATAGTACACATTATAAAAGTATCAAGTATACAAAGACTTTTACTTCTCGACATATCCTTTCTCTTCAAACAGAGAAGATAAATCGTACGAATGAAATTAGAATATTTCTCCTTTTTGATTGATAATGTTGTACTTTCAAATTTCATTATTGCCAATTAAAAGAAAGCAATAGAGGAAATTAATCAAATGAGCTTTCGGGTTTATAAGAAATCGAGCAATATCAATAGTGAAAAGTGAACGTGCTGTTTTACAAGAAAAGAATTCCGATCACCAGGGGGGTTAGGCATATTTTAAATAATTTTGTTGGGGGCATAAGTTATAAAACTATAATAAAAGTACTTATTTCTTCTTAAAAATGGTCAACGTCGATTATATATTATAAATCAATGAAGATATGTTCGGCTGCGTGGAATCCATAGAATATCTTCTATCTACAAGACCAATTTGTTAGGGTGGAGACTATACATCTATGTTCTATTATTGCAACCCTCAAAATGATGTAGTAGCAGAGTTAAAACGAGACCGTACGACCTGTGAAGACCAGCATCGCAGTGGTCGACCAAGTGGGGTGATGACTTCAGAAATGTTGAAGAAAATCCACAAACTGCTACTGGATGACCGTCGACTGAAAGTGCGTGATCTAGCAGACATAGTAGGCATTTCAAAAAGTACGATACATCGCATATTAACTGAACATTTAGACATGAGTAAGCTGTGAACAAAATGGGTGCCTTGTTTGCTCACATTGAAACAAAAATAGCATCGTGAAGATATTGCCATCGAGTGTTTGACAATTTTTCACAGAAATTACCATGGAGTAAACGTAGATACATCATATCCACACATCCGGAACAAAAGAACAAGCAATACATGGAAGTGAAAAGGGAGAAAAGGCTCCAAAGAAAGCAAAAACTATTCCATTTGCAGACAAGATCATGGCGTCGGTTTTTTGGGATGCTCGTGGGATAATTTTCATTGATTATCTTTAAAAAGGACAAACTATCAACGGCGAATATTTTGCGAACATATTATAACGTTTGTGCGAATAAATCAAGCAACAACAACTGCATTTGGCTGAGAAGAAAGTGTTGTTTCATCAAGACAATGCACCTGCTCACACATCCATTATTGCATTCGCCAAAATTAATGAATTAAAGTTTAAATTGCGACCTAATGCTCCCTATTCGACAGATTTAGCTCCCTCGTATTATTTTCAGTTCCCTGACTTGAAAAAATGGCTTGGTGGTCACAGATTTTCCAACAATGAAGAGGTCATGTCGGCTATTTTGAGGAGCTTGACGATTCTTATTGTAAAAAAGGTATCAAACTTATTGAAAGACGAAAGAGGCCTTCTAGGCCTTCACGGGGAGAGGTTAAGACAATGCGTTAGAATGAGTTTCAATGCTCTGAGCGAACTTCTGAAGTTGCTTGTTTAACATTAAGGTTATGAGCAATAACATTATTGGGTACCTACTACTATGTAGTATTTAAGAGAATATTGAGTACTTTTTTCTAAAATCTTTCTAGAATTTCTATATTTGGATCTATATTTGCCCCTTAGTTGAATACCATAACTCCTGATAGGTTTCAGTGTGATTTTGTTGCTTGTTAGTTGTGATCTTCAACATATGAACCAGTACATTTTACTGAGTAAGCACAACTGATTTGTATTAGTTAGTATATCTAGGTAAATTGCCGGTTCAGATAAATTCCAAGATATTTTGCATTTTTTTCGCTCTAGAAGACACCCGTTGAACATCAGATTTGGACAGGTCCCTCTCCGTTTTTAGTCACAAGGCAATTGCGACCAATTTTTTCTCCAATATTTGAGAAGCAATGGCCGAGTTCTGATGAGATGCTAGCTCAGCAGTGTCAACCGTATAGGTTGCGGTAGTAACGTTGTATATAAGATAGAGTATCGGGCCAAGTTCACTCTATACAAAATTAGAAACTATGGTTGGATTACGTACATGTATTTTGCAGGTACTGGATTGCTGAGTACATTTTTTCACAAAAGTACGAGTTGAAGTTATTATCCAAATCATCACTTTGAAGAATGTTGAGATCTTTGGTGTTTCAGAGAATTTTTCACTCTAAAATCTGCAATTTTGTTTATTTTCCTATCCATTTAAGTAAAAGTGGGTTAATCCGAGAAAATAATGTTGCCAAAACGCTCAAATTTCTTATCTGGGAAGTTTCTCCTTCAAAATAATAAATAAAATTCATGTTATGGTTAAAATTTACGAATTGCACTTCGAATTAGTTGCTACTAATCGTATTCAACAATCTCGGCCCTAAAGACTTTTTCCTTATTCCTAAACTTAAAGTTCAATTTGCAGGAGTGATATTTTCAAGGATTACTCGCCTTATTTGGGGAGAATTTATCATTGTTAGTCCGAAATCATAATTTAAAAAAACAAAACCACAAACCAAGCTTTCAACATAATCAAAAGTATATCTAAAATATGCTTTGACGTGAAGTTTTTAATTCCGAATATTCTCTACCCACCCTCAATCATTACTAAGGTTTTTTTTGCAAAATTGAAAATTTGGTTAAGTACTTGAAATATTTTATCACTTACAAACTCACAGTTATTTTAGTATTATTAATAAGCCTTCTTCAAATCAGGAATCAAATTGTTCATTTGCTGGAAAAAACCTTCAACTTATTTTCATTATTTTCTTATTTCATATTACCTTGACTCTTTACTGTATATACTATAATTACTTTACGCGGTTCACATGTTGCATTTGAACTCTTTATGTTTACAATTTATACATCAATAATCAAAATATCCACTTCGAAATGTTTAGGTAAAGTAAGAATGGGTTAAAGACATTTCGAAATATTTCGACCACGACGGGGGGTAGACTGTTTTAACTGATATTTATTCGGGATATAAATTTATCTGAATTACATCAGAAAATCTTGTATCGTGATCGAAACCGATTCGATTTCGAAATTAAATTCTTTTGGTGGTATTCTTTTTTCATGAAAGATTGATCATTAAATTTAATTAAATACTTGATTATTATTAATGGAAAATCTCCTACAAATTATATTTATCTATAATTTTGTTTTTTATGAATGTTAGACCACAGTTCCCTTCAACGAGGGCTGCTACTTAAGATATGGCAACACTGATATGAAATGTCAAACTTTGACATCGCCATCATAAAAATTGACATTTTTGATGGTGAACGTACTCAGAAAGTGTTGTCAGACTAACTGAGTTGTTTACATATACTTGAAATATTCATCTTGGTGAAAAAATGAAAAATTTTCGTCAGATAATTTTCTATGACTTTCGACTTGCATTAAACCAAATCGCTTCGACTTTTGGTCAAAGAAAAGAGTTGTTCGCATTGGATACCGCATAATTTGACGCTCAGAAAAAACCTTGTGTCGATTGGTGCAAAGATGTGCCGAAGACATCTATAAGATTATGACAAATGGCGAAATATAAACCCAAAACCAAAAAACAATCGACTGTCTTTCAAGACGATCCAAATCCAACAAAAGTTCTTTGCTGACAAAGCCTGTTTTTACGGAATAACTGGACATGTCGCCCCCGTTCTATTAGAGCAAAGGTTTGCTAGAAGGGTTAATAAAAGTGCAGCCGCCGTACAGTCCTTGTTTGGCACCCAATGATTTCTTCTTATTTCCGTAGATCAATAAATTACGAGGTGAACGTTTTTCTGCACCCGAAGCAGCGGATGATGCGTTCAAATCACATGTTTTGAATATAAAATTTTCGTTTTACTACAAAAGCACTAATCTGTTTTCATTTTATTTATTTCAGAGATAGGGACACCTTTTTTTAAACACCCTGTATATTAGAGTTAAAAATTGTATGAGGATTAAATGAAAGAACTTCTGTTAAAATTCCTAAATAAAAAATATTGTATAGATAAACATTAAAAAAACATAAACATCAAGAAATCTTCTTTTAGGCACTTAACAATTTAATTACACAGTCATTCTCACATGTAACTTTATGACCAATGCCATTTATTCTTATCAGTAGTACAGACTTGTCAATAAAATACAAATTAAAAGACGTACGATACATTTAAAGTGTATAATTATTAACAATCTTAAAGATTTCATAGTATGTCGGAAAGGAAATGGGTAGTTTTGAAAATAAATTTTGCTACCAATATTAGTTATTATAATAATTTTTTGACAATTAAATTATCTGACGCGCGTTTCCGTCTTCAGAGACTGGAGGTAAACAGTGTGTTCAGTATTAATATCACCAACTGATCCAGAAATTCCAATTCAATAATTTTAATAGAAATCAGTGGATATTTAACTAATAAATATAGAAATTATTCTCGTTTGGTGTACTTTGATCAATTTTTGTATTAATTATTCAATTCATTACTTGGACTTACTATGATAAATCAGAAAATAAGGATTTTGTGCTTTTTTATTTGTTGTATTAATCACTCATGATGATTTCTAATATTATTATTTTGAACAACAACAACGAAATCGGGTTACCTTGTTTTAATCCTCTATCTACATTTCTCCATTTGGTCGTGTTTCGTGCTCCTTCATCCCATTTTCCTTTACCAAACCTACTTATATCTGCCTACGCCTCTTCTATCCATTTCCTCTTTTATCTTTTATGTTCTCAATCTGCTCCTCTACTGATTTTTAGCTATTCTATACTTAATCATTGGTTGTTATTATTCCTTTATTTGTTACTTTGCCCCATCTGAATAAATTCCTTCAAAAATTTTCCTCATTATTCTTTCCTCCTACACAACAGTTTATTTGCTATCCCTATCGATTATATCCATAGTTTAGAGCAGTTCAACAAATAACTATTCCATAAACTCTGGTTTTTCCTTTTCCAATTTTTTTTCCACCTCTTGATTTCCACATCGTTATTAGTATTGTTTACTCACAGATATTCAAATTGGGTTATCCCTTTGGAACTTCTCCATTGATCAGTTGTTTGTTGGTTTTAGTGAACTCCTTTCCATTACCATATGTTTCGTTTTCTGTTCATTTATACGCTTCTATCCATTTTTTTGTTTTGTTCTCGTTTTTATCTTTTCCAGATTTTCATAACTTTTTCGCTATTATTATATTATTCATTTATATGCAGGCCGTATTCTCTTGGGCTCTTACTTCAAACCTAACTAGGATCTTGTGCATTTCTATTTGTTGTATTAATGACTTTTTTAGACGACGCCATCTGAAAGTTGTTCGTTCTGTATTCATTTACATACCGAAAGTTGCGTTTTGAGTGTTCCGTGTAGTGAAAGTGACAGTTGACAGTTCCGTTCTGCAAAACACTTTCGGGACGCTCTGGAATAGACAACTTCAACTTCCTTAAATGTGACTCTAGCCACTTCAAAGTTGACAGTTGACAGTTTCACTTCGATCATTTTGCATAACCTTAAATTTTTAATTTTCTGAAATTATTTGTTTTATCCGAGGTTTTGTTTAAATTAATGAATAAAAATGAATGATGTGAAGAAGAAAACATCAGCGATGAAGAGTTACTCGAATCTACACCACTTGATCTCACCGAAGAACTTTTTCTCTGTTGCAAGTACCCAAAAAACTCCTTGAAAGTTTAGGCTCTTAATATTGATAGTCCTCGACCTAGGGGTATGACGATTTCTGCTCAAAAAAATACAAAAACTCTGATTTTCAGATTTCTAAAGCTCAATGGCTTTTCATGGCATCATTTCGACCATGGACGGGTTTTTTTCGGAATTGAATGCTCAATAAAAGTGTGAGTGTGAACAGCGAACGAACAGTTGATCTAAGGATTTGGTGGAGTTTGTTCATGAATCATTGTAAACTATAAATCACCATTTTACAAATTGTTCAAATAATGATATCAATATAAATTAATGCGACTATCACTAATCAAAAGAATTGCAGTAAGTAAGCAAATAATATAAAATAAACTAAAACCTACAAAAATCCATAACTCCACATTGAATGTCCGCGCCTAGCTCCTCTCCAACTCAACCGATTTAAGTGTTCAAAAACTCAAAAGAAAGAAGGTGTTTCAGCGAGTGTTTTTAAACCAAAACGAACTCTGTAGCTATATTAGAACCTGAGATATAGATCTTTGAATGTAGAAAAATTGCCAAAAACCTACAAAAATCCATAACTCCACATTGAATGTCCGCGCCTAGCTCCTCTCCAACTCAACCGATTCAAGTGTTCAAAAACTCAAAATAAAGGAGGTGTTTTAGCGAGTGTTCTTAAACCAAAACGAACTCTGTAGCTATATTAGAACCTGAGATATAGATCTTTGAATGTAGAAAAATTGCCAAAAACCTACAAAAATCTATAACTCCACATTGAATGTCCGCGCCTAGCTCCTCTCCAACTCAACCGATTCAAGTGTTCAAAAACTCAAAATAAAGGAGGTGTTTTAGCGAGTGTTCTTAAACTAAAACGAACTCTGTAGCTATATTAGAACCTAAGATATAGATCTTTGAATGTAGAAAAATTGCCAAAAACCTACAAAAATCCATAACTCCACATTGAATGTCCGCGCCTAGCTCCTCTCCAACTCAACCGATTCAAGTGTTCAAAAACTCAAAATAAAGGAGGTGTTTTAGCGAGTGTTCTTAAACTAAAACGAACTCTGTAGCTATATTAGAACCTAAGATATAGATCTTTGAATGTAGAAAAATTGCCAAAAACCTACAAAAATCTATAACTCCACATTGAATGTCCGCGCCTAGCTCCTCTCCAACTCAACCGATTCAAGTGTTCAAAAACTCAAAATAAAGGAGGTGTTTTAGCGAGTGTTCTTAAACCAAAACGAACTCTGTAGCTATATTAGAACCTGAGATATAGATCTTTGAATGTAGAAAAATTGCCAAAAACCTACAAAAATCTATAACTCCACATTGAATGTCCGCGCCTAGCTCCTCTCCAACTCAACCGATTCAAGTGTTCAAAAACTCAAAATAAAGGAGGTGTTTTAGCGAGTGTTCTTAAACCAAAACGAACTCTGTAGCTATATTAGAACCTGAGATATAGATCTTTGAATGTAGAAAAATTGCCAAAAACCTACAAAAATCCATAACTCCACATTGAATGTCCGCGCCTAGCTCCTCTCCAACTCAACCTATTTAAGTGATCAAAAACTCATAAGAAAGAAGGTGTTTCAGCGAGTGTTCTTAAATCAAAACCAAGTCTCTATCTTGAATAGAACCTGAGATATTGAGGATAGAACGTGTGTATGTGAAAAACTCCCATAAGTAACGTACAGGGGGAAATCGCATTTGAGTATAACTTGAGAATGGTGAACATTAGATGAAATCCGATGGTTGATGGCTGATCTGTGCATCAATACCTTTCATTGAAAAAAAAAAAAAAAAATTAAGCAAATCGGTTGGGTAGATCGCCTGAACGGTCTCGGAATGGAAATCATCAATTTTTTTAATACATAGGATTGGTATTTTTAAACTATGTGAATTTAAAAAAAAAGTTGTGAGGTTAATGGAAAAAGGATTTTACATAAATCGCTCTGGTAAAGTAATAAACACACTCGCGTAAATATCCCCACTCGTATGTTAGATGGCATGGGCTATTTTAAGATAATGAACTAACATTTTGATTTTAAATTAACATATTAGTCTTGTACGTTACTGAATTGAGAATAAGAAAAAGAAAATCGAAAAATGTTTGCCACCCCGAAGCGGAATTTTTTGATCGCAATTACTCATAATTGAAGAGTTACTCCTCTACCTGTTACAGACACCTGCCCGAAGTATATAAGAGGAGCTCAGTTATTTGTAATATCGGCTATAAAATTTCTTATGACAACTTGAATTCCCCTAAGCTTGGGAAATTCATCAATGTCGCTAAACGTTTCATAAAAACATGTCTCAGAATTTGGTGTACACAGCTTTTCATTTCATTTTTCTTTATCAATTTATGTTATGTATGATTTTTGTTCGTTTTGATTTTCTTTTAATTAGATTTCGTTGATTGGTTCCACTTACAAACCTTTTATTAAAATTATATCACTTTAAGAGCCCCAAAAAGCCTTCTCCGATTGAAAGATAATAACAACTGAAGACGCTAGACCTAGCAGATAATGCGGCGTGCAGGTTTTATTGCACAGAGGACGAAGTTTGAAACACTCAGGAACTTCAGAGCACTGCACCTGAGAGCGCATGAAATAGAAGACGAAGATCTCTGGCAATTAAAGCCATCCTACATACTAAAAGAAGTGGGATTGATGGAAATACTGGGTACTCCAGTATCGCAGCAAGAAAGGGGACACAATAGGTCGCAGTTTATACGAGATCCCAAATCCATACATCCTACAGAAAATGACAGAACAAGATATAATGAAATGAATGAATTGATTAGCTCTCAAAGTCTCAAACAAACATTTCTGTAAACAAATGGATATGTTGTTACAACAATAAATAGTTTTGAACCACAATTCGCTTCTAGAGATCCTGATGTTGTTGAGATGTTGCTCGTTTGTTGTGAAGATAAGAATTGATAGATGAAAAATGCAGGAAATGGGTAAAATGAGAGGAGAAAGAATAAAAGATTTATTAGCTCAGAATATGACCACTAAAACTGCTTGAATGGAAACGATAAAAAACCATTTCTACAAGGGAAGAATGTAATGAAAAATTCATCCAAGAGGAAAATGAAATCTTTATTTCATAGTTGGGTTTGTAACAAAAAATAGAACAAGGATCTCTGCGTATACAAAGGAACTAAACATCCAGAAGTCTTACACAAGTGGAACTCTGTATAATATCCTTTAAACGGAAATAGAGAAGGATATCTGACTATTGAGAAAAAGAGAAATATAGCAATCTACAAAGATTGCTAAAGAACCTTATAGACAAATTTCGAAGAATTTCGAAGCAGATAGCAAAAAGAGGGACGATGGAAAAGAATGTAGAAATCATAACCAAACTGCAGAATACATGATCAAATAGACGTGATTGTACTGTGTCCAGACTGATTTGACTAAGAGTTTATAGAGATAAAAGGATTCATTAAAGAATCAATTCAGAAGACCAAGACCAAGTGATCAATAGGTTGGTACAGTGGCTGGGAAACGCTAGAGTAGACTGCATTGAAGAAATAACAAAATTACAATATAAAATAGTGGAATTAAGGGTTGAAAAAACTAAAGATAAGCTATAAAATGTAAAAATAGGGGAGAGGGATTAAATAGTTAACTAAATTTCAAAATTATAAAAAAGAAAGGGTGAAATAATAAGCAGTAGACATACGACTCAAACACCACCAATCTAGATAGAGTTTGACTAAGCTATGGTATGTTATTAAGACAAAAATCACTGTAAATCACAAATTTAATCTTCAAATATTAATATTAACAACATTAACAACGTTCAGTGGTCCGTGCATGTGTATATGCAAGAATCATCGAAGGTATATTATGAAACGTAGATTAATTATTATATAGAAGGTGCAATTGCCACCTCCCACAATAATTTGTATTGCAAGGAAACAAAAAATAAACGCGGGTACGGGATACTATCGATCGTCGAAGAAATGATTTTGCGGGGTGTGGGCGGGGACGACACTGCTTAGGTTATTTTATAAATCTGACACCTGTAATCTGTTAATTAATTTTTATTATTTAAACATCCCAACCGTACTGCCAACGAGATTATATCTATAGAATGGTGCAGAGTGCACATTCACTCAATAATTTTACGCAGACAGGTAGATCTGTGATGGTTTTTTTATGGAATGTGTTCCGGAACTAATAAGAAAAATTCGGGCTCGACTGAAATTCTCATTTCCGAAATAGGTGCGCTTAGATTGTTGTTTATCTTGGAATACGACACCAGGAACGGACTAATCGTTGTAGTCAATCAAATATTTTTCAAATAGTTGTTAAAGTATGAAGTTGCAGTTTATTTAATTCAAAAAAAAAGACTTTAATAAGTTGGTTTTACGAGGACTGCTACTTAAGTTTTGAGATACGGCAACACTGATATGAAAATGTTAAATCCGATATTTCTATCATGAAATTTGACATTTTTTTTAAATCATGATCGCATGTAGCTAAAGGAAGAATTTCGTGAAGATACATACCGTGATATTGAGGCATTAGTTCCACTCGCATACATTCATCATTGCATGAACATCTGGCTATCAAAAAGATTTGTGCGCGTTGAATTTTTAAATAATTTGACAATCCCTCCAAAAAAGCTAGTGTCCATTGGTGCAAAGACGACTATAACATCTTGACAGCTAACGAATCATCGATCTATGCATCTGAAACCGAAGCTAAACAACAAAAAGCACGGAGAAAACAGGAAAAACCGTAACCCTTCAGCAAACAACCATATGCCGCACGGTAATCTGGTTTAGAATTTAATAAAAAAAAATATAATAAATATAGTCAGAAAAATATTTGTGATTAAAATATCGGAATCATAATTTTCAATATTTTGAGCTCCGGTCCTGGAAACAAACTTCCAACACGTTAAATTTATTGTAACTAGTCTTTATTATGATATACATCGAATTCAGGGCAATTTTCGTGTTAGCCGCAGTCTGGCAATTTCTCATTCATCATATGATGACTTTCGATAACCAAAAGAATTTTTCTTTGTCGTTCAAGGTAATTAGTCTTTTGTGCAGGGCTGGTTTATTAGCAGTGAAAGTTTTAAAATCAATTTCTTCTATAACTTCCATATATCCATTAAACTATTGGTTTCTTTCAAAGTTTCTGTACCGTGTTGATTCGTAATTGGACCCAATTCAACTCTTGATGACTAGCCTGGAAAAAAAATAATATAAAATTTGAATACCTGTGCTTGAGATATGATTCAGCCAATATAACCGTCAAAGAAGTTATGTGAAGCGTAGATATTATCGAAATCACGAATTGAGAACTTGACAACTTATTTTAAATGCAAGAGTGATGAAAAAGAAGTGGAATGGAACGAATCTTCAGGTAAACTAAATAAAAGAAAAAAGTTTTATAATTACTATTAACTTAATCAGAGTGATAAGTCGAATTTCACAAGTAGATATAGAAAATTTCGAAAAAAAATAGTTTATAGCAGACATCGAGTGTTCTTTTGTCCTGAATAAGAAACTTCGATTGGTTTGACCTATGTACAAACGTAAACAATACAATTAAGTGAAAACGTTCACCATTTATGGCTGTCAAATAAATACTAAGCAACGTGGCGTCTTCAAACTTGAAACATATGCTGTGTAGATTGTATATTTTCTAATATAGTGGTTTTTGTCGAGCAACTACTTAATGGGTACATTTAGTTCTTTTGGGTGAGCTCTAAACCGGCTTTTGCAACTTTCCGCTAATTTCGAAAAGTTTGGTACTTTGAGATCTCTAATGTAGTTGAGAATATACCGAGAAATCGCCTACAAAACCCCAGAGCTTTATTCCATTTTACCATAAAGACTTTATGTACAAGCACATTGATAAAGACTTAAAATTAGTGGGAACGTGGCAGTGAAACACCAAAGTGTATCAACTTTAATATCTTTTCCGTGTTTTCTTATGTATTCAGTGTCTGAGAAATTATTATATAAAAAATTCGGTGGTTTTGAATTGTATTAATTCTTATGAAAAGTTTTAAATTCAGAGGATTCAAAATTCGATATTCAAATTGATAGAAATATTGACTAATTTAAATATTATATACATAATTGTATTTCAACTACTACCTACAGATGAAATAATTAATTATACAATTAGTAGATAGATTTTTTAATCAAATAGTGACGGACTGTAAAATTATATACAAATTTCAACAGAAATTTTTGAAAATTCGACATTGAAATAAATAGACATCTGAGAATTTCTTTCAAACATCAAGTCACGTACGTATACATACATTTTACATAGAAATAATTAGCATTCGTAACAGCAAACAAGCTTTTTATAACCTCGTACAAGGCCGCCAGTACTCAAAAAACTAACTGTCTCTTATGCTACGTTTACACGCTTGCCCAGGCTTGGTAAACGTTCACAAGCTCTACAAGCTTACCAAAAATATAATAACCTGTAACGAAACTTGGTTTTAACCTATGATCCTGAAACAAAAAGCCAATCTATTTATTGGAAAAGTCCAACCAAGAACCAAGAAATGGGAAAATGAGCAAATGAAAATTCAAAGCAATAAAGATTGTTTCTTTTCCGATATTCATGGAATTATATACCTTCTTTGAGTTCCTGAAGCTGAAACTGTTGACCAACATTATCAACTTCACGTTCTTATTCTGTGAACGAATTAGAAAAACACAACCCGAATTGTGTCATAGTTTCTTCATCAAGACAATGCGTCAACTCATTCCGCACTGTCAGTCAAAGTGTTTCTAGCCAAATACAACGTCCTAGTGATACATCACCCACTGTATTCGCCGGATCTTGCACCGTGCAACTTCTAACTCTTTCCTAAGGTCAAATCTGCATTGTAAGGAACAAGATTTGAGTGTGTCGAAGCTGTAAAAGGTAAAGCGACGCGCGTCCTGAAGGAGCTGTCAGAAAACGACTTCCTGCACTGTTTAAAACAATGGAAGATTTGCATGGATATATGTAGAGATAGAGGAGGGGTATATATTTCTCGTCTCGTCGCAGTCTCGTTATTTAGTAACCACACTTCGTTATTTATTAATCCCTTGTTGTAATATTAACTTTTTTCTGTGTTTATAGGCATTTTCAAATAAACTATAATTCATTTTCTAGTTTTCCTTTCCTCTCTCTATCTTTCTTCTCAATAAATCCTCCTTCAATTATTTTTTCCCGAAATCCCAGTAATTAGTGTGGTCTTCCTACCTTGCTCTCTCTTTCTGGAAGGATATTTCATTCAATGGTTCTTTGTGTTCTTAATTCGCTAGGTAAGTTTATTGTGAGAGTATTGCATGTCTAGTTTTCTCAAACTAACAATGAAGCAACAGCAATTTGTTATTATTAAACAATAAATTACTAGATTGACATAAAAACGTTTGAGTTAATTAAGAAATAAATAAAAGGAAATCAATTAGAATGAAACATTCTTTTATCAAATGACATTTGTCGGAGCGCAACCTTAGAATTATCTGCCTACGTGAAATATTTGAAAAAGAAGGTGTTCGGTATGTTTAAAATGTTTAGCGAAAACAAAAAAAAACTGTTGTTTGTTGTCTAGGAATGCGTTATAAATTATTCATGTATCAACATTTATTTCAAGTTAAGTTTCTGAAACTTTTGCTTCACAAATTACTACCTGTAGTAGAATAATGTATTACAGGGCTGCTTTCTTTAAAATATAAATACTTATATATAAAATTTCGTTATATTTCAGTTTGACATCATTGTATCTCAATTAATCTATACAAGAACAAAATAAGTTTGTTTTTAACACGTTGACTGTCAACTACAAAATAAATCATAATTAACCTCCCCGAAGAAATAATTCAACTAAGGAAAAGAACGTTTCTTAAAAAATGCCTCCATTTTCTATACCTTTTAGTGATAATTTTGTATTCAAATTAGTTTTTTCAATGATATAATGTAATTAAATAAAATTTCCTTGTCATTCAACGTGTTAAACTGTTTTTTCAATTTACTGTTTGAAAATACGAGGGCTTCGACACAAATAAAAACAAATATTCATAATTGTATTAGTCTTTTCCAAAATATTTTCCATTAAGATCAAAACACGTTTGCATTTGAACCGATTGTCCATTTCGATTGAGGTACCTCCAGAATCGCTTCTTCAGGTCTAGGAAAACGCAATTTATTTTTAATCTGCGGGAATAAGAAATCATTGGTTGCCAAATAAGGACTATACGGCGGATGACGCATCACTTCGATATTTTGACTGTTCAAAAACGTTTCTGTTTGAACTGATGTGTGAGGGCTCGCATTTTTGCGGTGTATATTGTTCGTCTACGATTGGTTTTCCAGATTTTTTCGAAAGCTTCTGGCAAACAAATGCTAGTATACTATTTGAAATTGACCGTTTTACTTTGCTCTAATGAAACGGTGGCACCAAGTCCACTTATTCCAAAGAACAGGCTACATTTTTGTTGAATTTGGCTCGTCTTGAAAGACCCATACAGTCGATTGTAGCTTGGTTTTGGGTTCATATACATAGATCCATGATCTATTGCCTATCACGATCTTTTAAAGCACTGCAATTGAATTTTTTTTGCATTTCTTTGCACCAAACGAGACCTAACTTTTTTGCGGTATACAACGCATAAAAATCTTTTGACAGCCAAATATTTATGCAATATCGAATGTATGCGAATGGAACTAATGCCCAAATATACTTATATAGGTCATCTACCACAAAATACTTTCACACTGGAAGAGCTGAGTTTGTAGATGGTTTAATATATTGAAATTAATATGTGTCACTCTCTAGAGATGTAAATTATTTATTGAGGTAGAGGTGGTAGTGTAAATTGAAGTTATTCATTCGACAAGCAAACTTATAAATTCAAATAATATTTCCAAGTCAACTGTCAAACATGAAGTGGTACCAACCGACCACTTACTTCGTGGTGTAATTTCCCTAATGTATATTTTCAACAAGCAGAAAAAATAGTATAAAACACTTGGGACAGAAGGTTATTCCAGCATTCGTCAGGTCCTTCAGGTCCTGGTTAGGTTAGGCTGGTTTTTCTTTCACTGGCGCAAATTTTGTTTTTTATTTTCATGAAGATTTGATCTTTTTTAATAAGTTTGAGTCATTTACAATCGTATTCTAAGTGTCAAACAAATATATTAGGAGAATATATTGAAAAATAATTTTTTTTTTATTTATGTTAAGCTAAGAATTCATGTAAAGTATATGTAAAGTATAGTAATCTAATGTGGCTATTACTGATTCGAATGAATTTATATTACTATAACAAATGTACAAGCTTCTTTCAGTTATTTCTAATAATAGAATTCCATTACTCGTACTTCACGAAAATGTAAAAGATTTGACACTTTACCCATTGAAAAATCACCACTTAACGTCTGTACATAGTAAGAAATTCGCTCTCCGCAATAATTACATTTCAGTGTCAATCAAAGAAGTTTGCGCAGTCATTGAATAAGAACCAGTTTTTTTTTTTATTTTCAACATTTTATTTCTTAATTCTTCATACAAAGTCTTTTTTTATTAACAGAAAACTTGTCGAGTCCGTAAAAAAATACTAAGATGTAGACCTACGTCAATGCTACACGGTTATTATTGTTTCTACGAGGGCCGTTCTCTTTTCAACCTCCGATCGCTCCGTGCAGACGCTACGTGGGCTGAAGGAAGCGACGACTGCGAAGCTCCGCCATTATTGATGTGACTTGCAAAGTGTAATTTGTTTTCTAAACGCTGTAGTGCTGCAGAAATCCATCAGAGATTGAGTCGTGTGTATGGGGAAAACTTCAAGAATGATGGTGTTGTGCGTGAATGCTGTCGAAAGCTTAAATATGGCCGTAATGATGTGCATGATGAAGGGGGCCAAGAACGCAAATCTGTCGTTTCAGATGACCTGGTTCGACTAGTTGACAGAATAGTTAGAGAAAACAGCAGATTCTTATCTTAAAGGAAGAATCCAATGGACTAGAAGTCCCCAATACATACGGACAATTTTGTATTTAGAGGTTATCGTAGACTCAACATCCTCAGCTAAATACTCTTCCTTAAAAACTGGCATTCAGCTTCAGTTAAAGTACGTACACTACCGGAAAAAGGAAAAAGTTTTTTCCCACCTCATGATCTAGTCAGAAATTTCAAAATATTGCACTTTAAGAAAATTCTATTTCTTACTGTCAAGCAAAGGTTAAAATGGTGTCTTACAAACCAAAAATAATAGTGTCCGTTATTTTTTTACTTCCTACTGTTGCACGCTAGTTGCTTCCCGCAGTCAACCGTATCTTTAAAGGACTATACTAGTTGCGTCCTGTTTGAAAATGGTTAACCAGAATTCTATATTTAGATATGGATAATCCTGGAAGTACAATTAGTTTGTAAGCATTTAGTACCAAATTTCTTGGAATTACTTCTTCGATGTTTATGATTGTAGTTTAGTCTCAATTGGCACCGTGGGATGCAAGAACGTACTGTGATTTATACTTTTTAGATCAATACATCTTTTTGTGAAGTTTGTATACGAATTATTTTCGTTTTCGCAAACTCAGACTTGTGAGTTTTAAACTGGGTAAAACCAAAGAACTTTTGGTTGAAACTCGTGCATGTAGATTCAATATTCAGTGCTAAACTAATAGCAAAATCGTTTGAATACCAGTAAATATCCATCGAGAAGCAAATAATCAACAAGAAATTTTGATCGCTTTAAGGGATTAATTCAATTCCTCTTGTATAAAAGACTTATAGTTCTCATATTAATTTACGTTATCCAGACAGAAGCAATTTCTTGTTCGTTTCCTTGAATGTACGCCTCTGCAAGCATAAATTGAGATTCGACCAATAATTTGAGGCACATCTATTGAATTTATCTATATTTCAAATCGATTATTAGACAATCGACCATTTAAAAAAGCTTCATATCAACGAGGTTTCGTGAAAAGCCTCAGGTTATTAATGTAAAATATTCTACAAACCTTCAATTATTTGTTAAGTCATAGTAGAGTTTTCTAAAGCGGTTCAATAAACAAGATTATCTCAAAATTAATTCTCAAAATTCCAAGAGATTTTTCTTTCAGTTTACAAAAATCGAAACGGTTCACAACTTTGACTTGGTAACATTGTTTCATTTGACAATTAGTTTAGTAGTTTCCGTAGACTATAATTTGGTTAATATGTTATAATCCTTTCTACCCTGGTAGACCGGAGGGTAAATGCGGTCAGCTGAAGGGTTATTTTATTTGTCTATGTTTTCTTTTAGCTTTAAAAGTTATTTATTCCTCTTAAATGACTATCTACTATTAGCTTATTAGTTTTGAAACTTAATACAAAATCCGCGGTAAATCTTTGATAACTGCTCGATAATAAATATTAAACATTTAGTTTATATTATACAATTAAATAAATAACATGGAAGAATTAACGCACAAAAAGTAATAAAAATAAAAAAAAATCAATTAAATTTGAAATTTCCACCAAAAAATTGAACTTGACGTTTAGAAACCATGATCTAAATCTCGTTCTGGGTTAGGTTCTTCAATCAGATAGGTGATTAACCTGAACTCGGGTTATAGTTTTCGAAAATTCCTTCTGTTTGTTTTGTAATTTACTTAAACCAGAGCAACGCTTTAACCAAACATTATCATCTATGCTTCTGAATTATAACTGTACTCTAATTAGTATTATCAATAATTAATATCAATTTTTTTGAACGAATTTTCAGTTCAAGATCAATTTAAGTAGCTCTAATTTTTATAGAGAATAAAAATTTCTAGTCGACAAAAGTGCTACGATCATTTGATTTACATTTCTGTTTGTATCAACTTATGTATTGTTAACACTAAATAACTAAAACTGGGTTCTTCCAATATCAATTGCAGAAGTAAGTTATGCGAGGAACATCTAACAAACCGTCAGTCCACGTGGACTCATCATCTCCACTGTTTACCGATAAAAACATCGAATCGTGAACATAAATGCATTTCTATTGGCCTATCGGAAGGCGTACAATTTCTTTGAAATATTCCTGCTTGACAGTCTGCGATAAGCAGTGACGTGGATTTATTTAATTAATAAATTTCTTTAAATAAATAGAAATATGGGCGTTCTTCAGACCATGGGTGAATGATCACGACAAAAAAAGGGCTCACTTCACGTCTGGTACCCTGTTTAAACCAAACTCTCTTACAGGCGGGTACATTTTACTCGTCTTTTTACGTTTTATAATTTAATATTCAGTTGTAGCAAGTTAACGAGGTATAAGAATGACTTTTTTTTCTAATTTTCAAGTAGTACTACAATTAAGTGCATCTGCATATTTTTAAAAGTATCTATAAAAATAATAAATTTATAAAACGAGGTATCTACGCCTATGGTGGATCAAAAAAAATTGTTGGCAAGGGTTTTTATAATCTGCAATTGATATTGGAAGAACTATAGGAATTTTTGTTTGACTTTGACATACAATAGACCTGCATCCTGGTGAATGGCTTTATTGGTTATAAATCATGGAACTTCCAGTATCATTTTTATGGTTTTGGACACAAATCTCAATATTTGAATTGACAACTGTTTCTCATAATTCTAGTCCATAGGTTCATATTGGTTTTAAGATAGATGGTTTTGTCTTGACAACTCAAGAACTTGTCGAATTTTTGAGTGTTGATGTTTGAATCCTGATTGGTGTAATTATATTAGTTTCCTGTATTAGTTTGTTAAGTATCAACATCTAAAAAACCTTGGAGACTAATAGGCCTTCAGGACTTTATGCTTTCAGGTTAATTTCCAGGTTTTAAACTCATTGTTATTTGCGATAATTTCCAGCTTGATGAGATGTGACATATTTTCATTGTAGAATTAAATATATACGATAGAATTGGAAACCTTTTTCTGGAAGCTACCGAAGGATTTTTCCTGTTATATGTTCAATTTTAAATTTGGTATTACAAAGTTTATTTTCAAATGTTGCATACTCGTAGAGCCAGTATGAGGTAGCTTCTGAACAACGTTGTATATTTTTGTAAATATTTTTTGTGGCAGTTTCAGCTGATAGGGCAGGTACTTCTTCTACTTCAAGTGCTTCTTCATCTTGTAGTGGATAGTCATTAGGCTTAAGCACATCTTTTCCAGTATGTTGTAAAAGCTTTTGCTTTCTCTAAAAAACTTCTACCCCACTTTCTTGTTTGTGTTCTTAAGGGTGGTTTTGGACAGTTTGACCTTAATAAGGTGTTTGTAGACGTACTTCTATAATGAATATTGATATATGAAAACTGTTCATAATGCTTTTAAGTTAATTAATTCTTATTGACCATGAAATAACAGTCTCTTTCTTCTGGTCAACGCACACTGGAACCACTGGAAATTAAACTGCAAATCGCCAAAGAAACCTGCAATAATCTTTCTAAAATCCTAGTTCACTTTCAGAATAATCTGAAGACTTCAACAATCTTGGCGCAAAAGTTCAACAGTACTACATTACTACATTCATCCATCTACTTCTCACCTGCTCCTAAATTTTTGAGTAGGAGAGAAGCTGTGCCAATAGGAAGACTCCGCATCAACCAAACAAAACTCACTAACGGTTATTTGATGTCGTCCGAAGCTGTCACGTTTCTGTGTCTGTCACTCACATCCTTTCTGATTACAGACAATACTTTACCGTTTACCATCAGTTTAATCTGAAACACTAAGCTTCCCGACAGAAATCAAGAAAGTCTTGGAGTTCCTTAAAGTTACAAAGCTGTTTCACAAAATACGAGGGCCGTTTTTTTTCATAGTTGAACCAGGTCAATTGAAACGATAGAATTGCGTCCTTGAAACCCTTCATCATTCACATTATTACGGCGATCTTTAAATTTCTACACCATTCACGCACAACACCATCACTCATGAAGTTTTCCCCATACACACGATCCATTCTCCTATGGATTTCTGCACCACTATGGCCTTCAGACTGTAGAAAACGAATCACACTAAGTGGGAGCTAATGGTGGATATGTTTACGTGGCTGTAGCATAACGCCGATTGACCCCTGAATGTCAAGAATGGATGGGTGTAGACGCAGTCGCCTACAGCGAATGCCCGCTTCCTACTGCCCGCGTAGCGTCTGCACGGAGCGATCGGAGGTTGAAAAAAAAGCGGTCCTCGTATAATTAATATAATTTATGGTTTGTAAAAGATTTTCATATTTTTGTGTGTCATGATTGTGAAGGGTACTGATAGCATTCGAATCCATCTTTTTCAAATTACTTATGTAGCTAGTTCAGGACTATTAAAACGTCATTGTCTTGACAGTATTGAAGTTGAATATTAGACATAAACGTGCTAATGGGAAAAACTAATATTTCTTAAACAAAAAAGTCGTCTTGTCAGATGCAGTTCATTGTTATTTAGCACCTTTTTAATAATAATCTACAGCATGTATTATACGACTACAAATATATGACGTGATAATTATTTTTGTCAACATAGGGGTAGAAAACAAATAAAGAGAGTTTTTATACACGAAAATAAATTTCGAATGGAATTTTGTCACGAAGGACATTAAATATTTGATTTGGATTATTAGGGTTAGCTTAAAATAAAAAAAAACGAACGGAAAGTTTTTTTGGCGCTTTTTTTGAAAGTTTTACGTTGTAAAATATTTGATTTGTTCTGAAAAATATAATTACTTTTAGTGTCACAACCGCAGATCGCTTCTTTGAAACAAAATCGTCTGTTGATAAATTTTTTCATAGAAAATATCGATACAAAAAATATTTCTGGGTCACAAAACCCCATAAGTTATAAGTTGAAAACACTATTTCATATTACCATAGTTCGTGGAAAGTTAGGTTAGGTTAATTATAAACAATTAAGACAAAATACAGAGCCGCAGAGGCGTAGGGAGAAAACAAATTCCTATGTTGAAAAAAATGAAGAAAAGGACAAGCATAGGCATACAGCATTGATTAATTTTATAGAATAGCTGTAAACACGGATGATACTTTTTAGTTTATCTTGACAAAATCTATGGTTTAGGAGAAAAGTAGATTTTCAGATCGTTGTACATGACAAGGAAAACCGTTCGCCATAAAGAGACATTCTGAAGAAAATTATCATAAATTGTTATTATTTATTGAAAATACTCACACGAGGTATTAAAACACAAACATTATATTCACTAACGCATTTTTTGAAACGAAACCTAAGAACTATATAAGAATACAACGAATGATATAAAAACAAGACACGAAGTATTAAGAACAAATAGAAACACGCTACAAGGTGAGATATTGGAAAATAGAAGAGGTCAAACTGTCGAAAATAGCCTATGCAGATGATTTGGTACTGAATGTTAACGATAGAAAAAACGATAAACAAAAACTTGAGAGCTTAATATAATGTAAGCTTCAAGAACATCAACACAAATATGAAGACTTTATCTAAATTATAAGTAACGACAAAAAAATTTCTCAAATCAACTTTTTTTTACAAATAAGACTGGTACTGCAGTTCAGGATTTCGTCCTGTGTGGACTTAAAATATCACCATCACCGCAAATTCGTTTATTGGGTATTGAGGTTATAAAAAACATGTCACGTGGCCAAGACAGTTTCACAAGAACTTAAAACCCTCTTTAAAAGCGTAGAGCTTTATAACCTGCAACTGATTCTAATCCTCACAAGGCCCATATTCGTCCATATTTGGAGCTGGGTTTCCAAGCATACCCTGAAGATGCTCCACTCAATACAGAAGAGAGCAGTTGATTCAGAATTGACCAGAAACTTGGACAGCGTAGAGTACCTGACTCTGTTTTACAGTTACTACCACGGCAAATGGTCTTCCGAGCAGTCCAACATAATCCTGCCTCAAGCAGATTTTTCATGACCTACTCGATAGGGAGACGTTGCTCATGAACACCGAGGTCGCTTGCTGAAGCACAGAACTTTAATTTATTGAGACTCATTTCTTTGGAGAAGTGCAAACCTGTGGTATCAGCCTCCAAGACACGTTTTTCCCGAGCACTATAACTTACAGAAGCTCAAGATCAATATCCACAGGCATCTGCACCTTTTCGAATTATTGAGTGTAAAAGGGTGCTTGCTTTTTAATTAAAAAAGCAAAGTTGGATTAGATTTAAATACCGAGGATCAAAAATAGAACATGAAAATGTCAAGGATGAAATGAGGGCGAGAACATTTGTAGCAGGAAGCTTCTTTTGAAGTCTCAAAATAAACATAAAATAAAATGAGATTATGTCAAATGAAAACCAAGATGGATGTCGAAGAAGATGGATTTTGATTCATATGGGAGTCTACTTCGTTTATTTCATTTCCGCTTCTTTATTTCTTTGGTTTAAAATTTGATATTCTAATATGACACACTTCGTATGGTCGGATTGAACTGAAATTTTTCTTACACATGCCTCTGCTACCTAACAATATAATATTCAATACTTTCTAAAAGTTAATTTGACGTTGAAATTATTTAATTAAATTAATACAGAATTTTAAATGCCGAAAGATATGTCACACCAGAATTCCACAAAACTTAGTTCTGCAAAGTAGACGTCGCAAAAATGAGAAAATTAATTGAAATTTTGAAATTTTTGTGTGATTTAGTGAAGTAAATGAGTAATAAAAATTACAAAATTATAATTATAGTAGTGAAGATCATATTTACAATCGAACTGTGGCTGTACAAGGTTTTGTAAACGTGGTTTTCAAAAAAAATTTCTTGTGCAGATACGTCTCGGAAAGGTTGAAAGAAAAATAATAAAAGACCTAATTCGTTGTGCTTTGTATTGCGTTCTATGAATACATTTTGTTCAGTAAGCAATTGTCAACTTATTCTCGCCATACCAAATAAATTCCAATTAGAACGACTTTTATGACTTTCTGCGATGAAAAATGAATATTGGATCATTGTAATATGACCTACGCTTTAAACAAATTCCTATTTGTGAATAATTATCATACTTAGAGTTTGTCACAAATATATATGTGAATTTTAAGCAAATGATGCTTGTTAAACTTGATATCACAAAGTTTATTTTCAAATGTTGAATAGAGAGAATATAAGGTGACATCCGAACAAAGTTTACATTTTATTTCATACAAATATAGTCTACAGGACGAGTGAGTTGTCTGAGTATTTTCTTCATTGATCAACTTGGGAAACTGTCTATCCTTAAAAAATAATGGAATGAGTCTGAAGTTTCTCATCACAAGAAATCTTACATTTAAGATCACACAAGGCATTATAGTACGGTCAAATTAGACCAAAAAATAAGAGTAAAGCTACATAAATTCCAATCAAGTTTAAAATACAATTGAAAATGAAAAATTTTAATGTTCCCCATCATTTCCGTGTATGGAAAAAATGTTATTCAAGGTCAAAGGTCAAAAAATGAGTTTTTCGCGATTATCAAAAAAACGGTAAACTTTATCATGAAAATACCTCAGACAAAAATTGTAGATCATAAAATTATCTACAAAAAACGTATGAATACTTTTTCCCTACGAGCCAGAGTTTCTGAGATATAACGATTCAAAAAGTTGTAAAAGTTATAATGATTCACATTGCACCAAAGCTTTAGAACTTTAGCACCATCTTCGTCAATTGATAATTCATTTGATGAACTTATCACACTTCCAACCAGTCTACAGAAATACTCAAAGTATCGGTTCATTCCAATGTTGTAAGAAAAATTTACTGCTGAAAATATATTGGTGAAACAACAACTTTTTGAATCGTTATATCTCAGAAACAGTAGCTTGTAGGAAAAAAGTATTAAGACGTTTTTTTTAGATAATTTTATGATCTACAATTTTTGTATGGGGTATTTTTATAAAAAAACTCACCGTTTCGCTGAAAATTTTGCTGAAAACTAATTTTTTTGACCTTTTTGACCTTTGACCTTGAATAAAAATTTTTTTCATATACGGAAATGATAGGGAACATTCAAATTTTATGTTCAATTGTATTTTGAACAATTTTACTGATTTTCAGCTTGATGGGAATTTATGAATGTCTAAATTGACCGGATTATTAGGGAATTTCTCAAAAATGACATTTCTTTTATAAAACTCTAGTCAATAAAGTTACATAGTTTATAGTTGAAATGTGAGAATAGCTTCTTAGTATTCCCCACTATCAATATGTACTACACCTACAGTTATTTGGTTTCTGTTTTTTCTAATTCTTATTCTAAAAATAAGTGTGTTACATTTTATGGGATAATGTTTACGTCCAGTACAACGCAGAACAACTTTTTGTTTAATAGGTTTTTTTGTAGTTAACTACATTTGCATGAGAAAGAAGATGAAGCATGAATAAACGTATCTTCAGAATCCGTAATTTTATTGAGTTGATTACTTGTGATTTTCACATTTTTTCTAAGCTAGAGTATCGCCAAAATATATTTTAGGATACCAGAAAACTCTCAAATAATTATTGGAAGAATTGCCTTCAACACTATGTGGTTTCTCAAGGGAAATAATGAAACTAATTACTTCACAATACAAAATAACGTTATAACAGAAAATTTGAACTCAAAACTAATTCAAAACGAAATCATGGAAAGAAAAACTAATAGTCATGAGAATGGGAGTTTGCGAGAACAAGAAAATAAAACCGAGTAGAAGCTGGACAAAAGAAATAGAAATGACAGAGGTAAAACTACGAATAGGACTGAAGACATAGGATAATAAAGAATTGAAAGGCAATTACTCAACTACAACAAACTTTACATGTCGCCTTCTCATTGAAGGTGGGTGACCACGTTTTTAAATGCGTCTCTGTTTGTCGCAACACAAAACAATTCTTCGACGCTGAGATTTGTCCATTCTTTTAAGTTACGGAGCCAGGATTTCTTCTTCCTGCCGATGCATTTCTTTCCCTCTACTCTGCCCTGCATTATGTTCTGTAGCAGTAGGTGTTTGTTGTAACGTAAGATGTGTCCTATGTAAGATGTTTTTCTTATCTTAACAATTGTCAACAGCTTTCTTTTGCGACTATTGCGTCTTAATACTTAGTCGTTGGTGATTCTGTCAGTCCAGGGTATCTACAAGATGCCTCTATAGAGCCGCATCTCGAATGCTTCAAGTTTTTTGATCATTTGAGCTTTCAAGGTCCAAGCTTCCACTCCGTACAGCAGTACTGATCACACACAACATTCCATGAATTCTATTCTGACGTGGAGGTTTGGATTTCTGTTTGCAAACATCGAGGAGTACTTGACAAATTTCTTTCGAGCCATTTCAATTCTGATCTTGATTTCTTCGTCTGGATCCATTTGAGCGTTTATCATAGAACCCTTTCTATTTGTTTTGGTTTTTACTTATAATCACGAATTTAGTTTTTTCAACATTTATTGTCCTACATTTTCACAATCTCGGTTGTTTCTTAATCTTAAGTTGTTCGTGAAATACAAACTGAGAATATAGATTAATAGTTGTGGATAAAGAACTCAGCCTTGGAGAACTCCCTTTTGAATTTCGATTTTGTCTGTCTCCGTGTCCTCAACACGCACTACTACCGTTGTTATATTCTCTATAAGTTTACCGCGTTGGACTTTATTAAAGGCCTTCTAGAAATCATACATAGACATATACATTTCGTTATATGTTGTAATGTGATAGCGAATAATGCTTAAGCTCTAAGCTACTTAATTTCCTTAAACATATAATTCATTCTGAAGACTCAATCCAAAATAAGCGTTTTCATCTGATTTCACCTCTTCTTTCATTTGAAGATGCTTTCCACGAAACAATTTTTTAAGTTTTGAAATAGAAAGTAATCGGAAGCAGTACGATCAAGTGGATATAGAGCATAAATAAAAAAATCTTAACGCAGATTACTAAAGTTTCCCCAAGAATAGCTGAAGATTGAACAGGTGTACTTTCAGGTTGATATTAATGTAACTTTTCCTCTGTTTTATGTTTAAGTATACATATATAATCTATAAGCGGTTTTACCCGTAAAATGTAAGTCATTCGATTGCCAAAGTCGTGCCAAAGTCGCCGCTTATGTCTTCTTCAACTTTTTGCCTGCGATTGTTTTTCCTCCCATCTTGTTGGTGGTCTTCCCCTGAGCATTTTCTCGTATCTTCTCGACTTTCAAACTTCTTATTCTTTCATCTTCAATCTATCTAAAGTGGATCATTATAGTTTTGTGGTTTCAATTTCTTCTTATATCACTTTAACGTTTAGTCTCTTCCTTATTCTTCATTTCGTATTTTGTCTTTATTTATTGCCCCTTGGATCCCGTGAAAAGTCATTATTTCGTCAAACCATCCTCGTATAATGACAGTTATTTAAAAATTTGAAAACAATTCTGTGCAATGATCGTTTCGAGAAGTAGGTCGATGATTAGTTGAAAACGTTTCCATAGACTTCACGTTTTCTCGTGATGGTATTGTCTTAATAGTGTCATCTCGAAAATTTCTCTTAGCTACACCGAATATATAAGACATAAGAAACGATATAGTTTTTAGTGAAGTCGCTAAATATATCGAAACGTAACAGAAAAATATAAATCATATCAAATGTACAACTAATTATATTAACGATAGAAGTGACGAAACAGAATACTAAAAATTTATTCCAAGGAATCCGCACCCGGATTGTTTGGTGGTCACTTTAATGAAGTTATATAAAATAGGTATAATCCGAAGTAAATATTCCTTCTTATGACATTTGATGGGAATAATATTATAACTAACATTTTCTATAGCCACTTTTATATAAAGTTCAAGTGAGTGTCCACGGTTGGACTAACAGCTCCTGTAATTTTTTTCAACATATTGAGCCAATGATTGTTTCAATTATCCATAATAACTGTTATAGAAGTACGAAGGACTTTTGCGTTATATTTCTTTTGCTCTAAACTAGAAATAAAAAAACTTGAATGAAAAATTAATAATAAATAAACTATGCAATGTAAATAATAAACAATATGCAGTTGTTTATGTAAGAAGCATGCAAAAGATGGTAAACTCTTTTACATTCGAATAAATCGAGTGGTGCCTGCCGTGTGTAGGTGGCTGTGGATATTGATCTTCTGTACGCTGTAGTGCTAGGAAACGTCGTGCCCTGGTAGCTGATACCACAGGATTGCAAAGAAATGAGTGTCGATAAATTGAAATTCTGGACGTTTACAGGCTAACTCTGGGATCATAAGCCACGTCTGCCTGTCTAGTAGGTCTCCAAATCGCTCAGCAGATAAGAAATTTATTAACAAGTTTTGCTGTTTCTTTATATTTTATATTTTTAGGCGTTTTTCTATATTTTCCGAATCAAAACCATAATTTCCTTTGAATTTCGATTTGGTAAATGTGAATTATCTTTCATCGTCCTTAACAATTACTCTTTCATTTGCCTCGCTCTTATGACCAGTCTTTCTGCACTTTCTCTGGTAAAAATTCTTGGTTTTCCACTTTTTGAAAGCCGAGATCCAATTGTACTAACAATATTCCAAAGATGGACGAATCTGGGCTTTGTAGACGATTAAAAGCTGTTGCGAGATATATAGCTTATTGATCTTAAAGAGAGCACCAAGTTTTTGTTTAGCTGCTTTGGCTAAATCGACCCCGTGACTATACCAGGACATAATGCTTCCAACCTCAACACCCAACAAGCGAATTTGCGGTGATGGTGATATTTTATGTCTATCAGGACCAAATCCTGTAATGTGTTTCTTCTTTGTAAAAATAGCATTTGAATTCCATTACTAAAAATTCTTGGTTTTCCACTTTTTGAAAGCCGAGATCCAATTGTGCTAGCAATATTCCAAAGATGGACGAATCTGGGCTTTGTAGACGATTAAAAGCTGTTGCGAGGTATATAGCTTATTGATCTTAAAGAGAGCACCAAGTTTTTGTTTAGCTGCTTTGGCTAAATCGACCCCGTGACTATACCAGGACATAATGCTTCCAACCTCAACACCCAACAAGCGAATTTGCGGTGATGGTGATATTTTATGTCTATCAGGACCAAATCCTGTAATGTGTTTCTTCTTTGTGAAAATAGCAGCCTGATATTTTACTGCATTCAACTCAATCTGATTGCTTCCACACCATTCCAGAATGTTTTCAAGATTAATGATTGTGCTGATCTTATTCTGCCTACGGAATGTAGTAATAAACGAGTTAATAAGCTATAGATCGAGTTTGTAGTATGTCTGGACTGGAGAAAGAGAGTCAATAACAAATCGCATCCCTGGGGAATCTCAGCGTTGACCTCAAACCTTAATGAGGTGTGTCCATCGACCTGGATGGATTGATCTTTGAGAAAGCTATACTAAGCGAGCTGATAAGTGAGGACGACAAACCGTATAATCTTAATTTATTTAGAAGGTTGTCGTGGCACACCCTGTCAAAAGCCTTCGATATGTCAAGTAAGATTGCTCTGGATTCCCCTTAATTCTCTATAGTTTCAGTATATACTTTAGTGGCATTGGTCAGGAAGTCCCCGGGGAATAGATTGAAGCCGAGCAATTTTCTAATTTGCAGGGAAAAGCTTCTCTTATATTAAGGGGTTCAGTATAAATGCACAGTTTTAAGTTGTAGAAAATCAAGAATAATTTTATAATACCCGATCACTTAAAGGTTTTCCCAGTGATAATCTTTTGAGACATAAGGTCCTAGGTCACCATTTGTTTAACTATAACCGCCCAATTCTAATGACTAATGATTTATTTTGAATATATGTTGATTCTGATTGGTTTCCCTAATCTATTCTTAACAGATTATCATGATTCAGATACATTCTAGAAACGAGTAGTACAAAGAATTGCACTTTCCAGGTTATAGAATAAAATATACGTTTGTTCATCGTTTTCCTAATTAATTTTCTCACCAAATCTATACATATTTCAACTCTTTATTGGTGTAAAGAGCGAACTGCAATTCTCATGTGGTCTTCTTCAGAAAACTCTTTCTGATCAATAATTGTTAGTAACACGGCTAATTTATTTTTGTGTGGGCTCTACTGCTCCACTTTCAGTCCTTTTCGCTTTACTTTGAGGTTTTTGATACTTGATTTCAATAATTACTTCTTTACTTTTATCTTTCTTTATACTTCATGCTTTAATTCCACTTGGACTTGCATTTTTTTCCTCAGAATTAACTATTGCAACCAGTTTCCAATATTTTTTTGTTCACTCACCAACAATTTATTCAGCTCTACACACTTCATTATTGTATAACTAATTCATATATCAAATACACTATCCACTAACCACTAATTTAGTTCCAGTGCCGAAGTAGTAGAGTTGTGTCGTATTATACCAGAAATAGTCAGAGTTCGTTGAAATTTGAACATTCTACAGTGATCTATTAAACAGCGACAATTTAGAAAGTTTATAATAATATAAATTTAATCTGGTAACATCACAACGTCAACTTATTTTGATATAATCATCATACAACTTAGAAAAGTTCTCAAAAGTGTAAATCAATATCATTAAAAACCCACTTGATAAAAATTATTGTAGTCACTTTACAGATTTAGTTAAAATATCGAACGTTTTTCAATTTCCCGTTATTTCAAATATCAAAGTAATTATAAATTGAAACGTACGACTAATAGCGTTGTTTCTATAACAACAAATTCAGTTACAGTTTGCTCTTTAATTAAAATAAGTAAATTATACCGTTGTATTCCATATTTTATGTCAATTTTAATAGCATTTAAAGTAAATGTTGTGCATTCTTCAATAAATCTCTAACAAGTGAAAAAAATAAAGCTTTTAATAACTCCTAACAGAACCTACAATCCAATGAGAGATTTTTTGCATAACAGTATTATAGAATTTATGAGAAGGAACGTGCTGAAAAAGTAATCTATACTAAACTAAGATAAGTTGTTTCGCTAGAATAAAATAAATTATACGAGGATTACGTGTAGAATACTTTGGTATAAAAAAGACGATAACAACCAGGAAGAAACCGGAATGCTGCGAGAAGAACAGTTCAAATACAGAAAGCAATCTTCTTGGATGTCAATAAAACCTTCGACAGTGTCTGGTACTGAAATCTGATACATGATAACAGACCTTGACGAAGCGACTACCTGCAGAACAGAAGATTCCACATCAAGCTCAATAGAACCAGATACGAAAATAATGTATGGAGACAGGATTAGGTACCAGAAGTTGTTTCGGTACAACAGCATAAACAAAAATAGTATAGTCACTAGGAACGTCCTACGTATCTCGAAAACTTTAGACTACCATGGATAGAATTGCTGATAGATGTACAACGTCGAAACTCTGTATCAAAAAAATAAGAATAATATATCAGGATACAATGTAGACATTGTAGGAGAACAAATCACTTGGAAAAAATATCTGAGAGTCATCCTGGACCAAGTACTGATATTACAAGACAATGTTGTCTATCTTGTGGACAAAATTGTGGACGGCTGGTAGGAAGACGATCCAAGCTGCAATTGAAGAACAAGTTTCGTCTCGTCAGGGATATATTTATCCTCAATATGCTAAATACATGTACAGCGTGGAGGTTTACTACCAGGATTCATCGAAGTCTAGACAAATATCGGCTTGGAATATCAAACTGAGAAGGAAATTTCTTTGCGGATACAATTTGGAAAGGGAAATTTTGGACTAGATTAGTGTACTGGAAAAATAGTTTGACGCCAGTTCTAACCTATTTTGACAATTTGAATGGTGAATTTGTAGATCTCGTAAAAAAAGAACGATTGCTGTTCGGTTTGACTAGATATTTAATAATTTTAAAATTGTTTTAATAATGGATGATACTAATCTGATATAAAGGGTTTTCCAATAAGAGGTGTTATTTTGAACAGCCCGCTATTTCGGTAAATGTCACTTTTGAAGCTGTCATTTTTTGACATTTGACAAGTAGAAACTACGCCATTAATGAAAATGGAACGATACACGCTTCAACAATGCATTGAAATTATTAAAATTCACTATAAAAATGGTGAAAGTTTGGCAGTGACGGTTCGTAAAACTAAAACATTTTTGGGTCGACGTGAAGCACCTTCTCGGACCGCAATACAGAAATTGGTGGAAAAATTTGAGCTGTTGGGACAAGTTAGTGATGTGAAGAATAAAACCCGTTCACGTCGCTCAAGAACAACTGAGAATATTGCTGCTGTAGCCCAAAGTGTTGAAGAAAATCCAGGTTTGTCCATTCCTCGTCGTTCTTTGGAATTAGCCATTTCACAAACGTCATTACTCCGTATTTTGCATAAAGACTTGGGTCTTAAGGCCTATAAAGTTCAGTTAACACAAGAACTCAAGCCGACCGATCATCAACAACGTCGTGTCTTTGCTGATTGGGTCCTTGAAATGCATGAAAATGATCCGGAATTTCATCGAAAAATCATCTTAACTGATGAGGCCCATTTCCACCTTGGTGTTTACGTCAATAAACAAAATTGTCGAATCTGGGACTCGGAAAACTCAAGAGTTATTGCTGAAAATCCTCTCCATCCTCAACGCGTGACTGTTTGGTGTGGTTTATGGTCTGGCGGTGTCATTGGACCTTAATTTTTCGAAAATGAGGCTGGAGCAACAGTTACGGTGAATGGATTGCGCTATCGAGAGATGATTAATAATTTTCTATGGCCGGAATTGGATGGTATTGATTTGGACAACGTTTACTTTCAACAAGACGGCGCTACGTGCCACACAAGCAACGAAACCATCGATCTTTTACGGGAAAAATTTCCGGACCGTGTTATCTCTCGAAGAGGTGATCACAATTGGCCACCGAGATCTTGTGTTTTAACACCTTGCGACTTTTTCCTTTGGGGGCACGTGAAAGATAAGGTCTACGCCAACAGTCCAGCATCGATTCAAGACCTCAAAGATGGAATTCGTGAGGCTATCGAGGACATGGGGCAACCGCAATTTGGTTACGGAAAATTTGATGAAAAGGATATGGTCCTGTAAGCGCAGTCGTGGCGGCCATTTGGCTGATGTTGTGTTCCATTATTAACGGCATACCTTCCTCTTTATAATGAAATAAACATCCGATCATTTATATAAAAAAAAATGGCATTTTTCTTTGAATATCAAAATAACACCTCTTATTGGAAAACCCGCTATTATAACAACAAATGAATATTCAACCTTTTCGTTGATAGTCAGATAATCTTCATCAATATCCACTGAACACACTATTTACTGCTATCTATGCTCATAATATCGTTATCGTCTTCAGAAAACGAAGGTGTAAGCGCCTGATCTATATTATGCATACGGAACCAATGTATCAAAATACTCTACCGGTTAATTGAAAATTTCACAACAATGACTCCGTTTTGTTTTATTTTTACCCTCACGACAACGGCAGCTGTCAAGAGAAAGTCGATATAACTGCGTGGGAGGTTTTATCGAGTTTTGTAATATAAACACACAGGGTAAATATTCTACCGGATTAAATTGTTACGTAAATATCGCAATTATAAATTCATTATCAAGATAAAATACACTACACTACACTAAAATAATTTCGTAATATTGTTTGTAGATAATAATTAGAACAGAAAACAGTGTCCAAGAACTATGAACGCCTCTGTAGGACTAAATAATGTTAATAATTTTGACTCATGACACTATTGACAAAATTTCAACAGAAATATTGGATTGAGTTACCCGGATGCTGCTTTCTTCAACAATGAGAGGTTTAGGCGACTGTATTTTTGGATCGGGATGGGATACTCTTCGCCAATTTCATGCAGCCTGATACGAAAATGGGCTTGTTGAGGAGATTTGGAAAAAATTGGGTGTTCTATACAGCCCAGACGCAGCCCCTAGCGATCTCCACCTCTCAAGCTAACGGAACACTGTTTAGAAGCGACGAAGTTCAAGCAGAGGTGACCCGCTTCTCAACGAATTGGCGGGAAACTTCTTCGACTTAGGACGAAGCACCGTCTTCGAAACTGTATCAACTAAAACGGAGATAATGATGAAAAATAGACAACAGTGTAAGACCCGGTTAGTCTTGGTCTTGATATTGCAGTGTAATAAATGGTATGAATCTTGGTCTTAACGGATCTAGTCTTGGTTTTAATCTCTATCAAGATTTTTGCAAGTCTTAGCCCTTTATAGTAAATTTATTTATTGGAAGTAATTTTTCCGAAGTAAAAATGATTTTAAGATAAGTAATTGAGTGTTGTTATCAATATATAAAAAGTTTGTAGAAATCTAAACAAATGTAAATAAAGTTATAGTTTTCTAGATCCCAAACACCAACAATCCTATTCTCTTTGAACAACTTCTCTGTGAAAAACTCATGCCATATGGATGATCATTTGATTTCACGTTTTTCACAAACGTATAAAGGAAATTCTTCTATAATTAGACTAGAAAATTTCGACCGCAGAGTCTTTTATGCTCAGTCTTAGTCTCGCAGACCTAAAGCTGCTTATCCTATAAGACCAAGACCAATCTCACTCATCATTGGTTGTCTCCAGGGTTAAGTACTTCACGCAATCCTTTTAGTCACATAGCATAGAAGTGCTTTCCTTCAATTCTTCCTATTTTTGGCTTCCATTCTCCAGTCCTGAATTCCTCTCTCTCTTAGGTCTTACATCACCTCTGCATACCTTATTTTCCTTGTTCTTTCTTGTTCCTCCTTGTTCTATATCCATCATTTTTTTTGTTGCTCTAAAATCTGGCATTTTTTTGGAACTTACTAATTTGCTTAGTTCCGCTTCTCCAAATAGATTCCTTACTTCATTATTTGTTCTCCTCAGCCATAAATCTCCCTCCTTTTTACCGCCTAGTATCCTTCTAAGTATTTTTCTGTATTTTTGTTTCCCATATATCTAACTTCTCTTCTCCTGTTTAGCTTTGCTCCGTAGCTCACTGTTGGCCTTATTATTGTTTTGCCTTTCTGGACATTCGTCCATCCTTCCTTCCAGATTTTATCCCTTGTCATCCTTGAAAACCAACCCAACCGTTCGCGGTTTTATCGACAAACTTCTCACTGCATCATCATGAACTCCGATTTATCTTCGTTGACTCGTAGATTCACTGTCTTTGCCATTTCTATGAAGGTTCTGCAGGTTTCTTTAAGCTCCTTTGCAGATGTTGAAAGGATTACTACATCTGTCTCCAGGATTAATGGGGGAAAAATAAATTTAAAAATGAAATTTTGCTTTGAAAGGAAGTAATTACTTCGCCACGATAATTAATTAACAAAATAGGGAAAACTACCGAAATATTACAACCTTACTTAATGAACATGTATTTATGCTAAGTACTATCAGTATCTGAAAATTCTTTCTCTTTTTCTCGAGATACTAACAGATTATTTAAATGAATTATCGAATATATTAAATAAAATGGAAACCTCTCCTTGTCTTTTAGCCCACAGCTGCGTTTGAATTCCAGGAACACATCGGTATCTTATTAAAATATGTATATATGCCTATAGTAAGTACACTGCTTCATATCAACCTATGAAATCATTTAATTTATGTAAATTATTTAATGATACGGTAGGTTTTTTTCTTAATAGCGACTTGTTGGCCAAATATTTTGCTTCAAAAATCTTCCGAATCGTTCTCTAAACTTCTCTATAACAATAATAATTAGTAGTTGATATCATCTTTAACATAAAGCATATCGGAGTCGACAAGAATCTAATTACTTTAATAGAAGAATATTGTATGTAATATTAAGCCCGCGGGCCGTAAAAATATAGGAACAAACGACTTATAACACCATAGAAAAAAATAAAATAAGACACAATTCATAGAGCGAGTTTCAAACGCCAGTGGCAAAGGTTGGTACGTTACTGAATTACATTGGAAACCTTGTCGAGATAATCAAAGAGGCGAGGTCAAATATTAGAGGATGAGAATGGAAAACGTCCTTCACCCAACTGTTGAACAGAACAAAATACAGAGTACGCCACAGAAAATAATCTACACTGACATTTGACAATAGAGTTTGACAGTTTTACAATACACACATCTGTCATCTGTCAACTCACTTCGCATTTTCAAACAAGGGAAATACCTAGGGTTGCTAAGGGTACTTCAGAATAGACTATAGTACTTTATTTCGTGTAAGAACACTTTATAATCTCTTGTACTAATAGAGAACGCTGTCCAAAATATGGTTCACTATATACTTTCTGTTCCTACTACTTCAGTAGGTAGAAATGAAAATTCAAATAAAATGCGATTCTAACCTATATAAAACCGCGAGACAAAGGGTATGGTACTTACAAGCAAGCTTTTTAAAGACAGAAGAGGTTATTGTTTCATAGATAAAACTTATAAAAAACGATACATTTCTAACAAAACACTTTCACTCACAAATAAATAGGAAAATTAGTAATAGGTAATAAATAATTTCCAAAAGTGGAATGAAATTACTGTTTGTTTTAAAATTCATAGGTAATTCCAATTAGATGGTCTAAAATAAGTGATTTAATAATAGAAATATTCGGGAATAATTGATCTATCCGACATATTTCTTCCAGGAAAGTGAACCTTGTATAAACAAGATCAGAAAGACTGATGAAAAATTAAATTATTTTCTATAGGGTCAACTTAATGTCACTTGTCGGGACAAGTGCTTGACAAATGCTATAGTAACAAGAGTGGACAACAAAAGAACTAAAAACATCATTCGAACAACAGAAATGAAAATACTTAGAAACATATGCGGATACACACTAAAAGACAGAAAGAGAAACACGAATGTGAGTTGGAAGACATAGTCAGATGGGGACGTAAACGTAGAAGAGCTTAGAACAAACACGTAGACAGGATGACCATCGAAAGATTAGCAAAGATCACACGAGACGGTAAACCAGCGACACACGTCGACCTGTAGGAAGACCTCCAAAAAGATGGATGGATTCTAGGACATCAACATCTCAAGGATGACAAGTTGGAAACTACAGGCCTAAGGCTTAAAATACGTTGAAGAAGAAGAAGAAGAAGTCAGGATAACCTCATACAAAATATTCTTTTTTCCAGTAAGGTGCACCTGATAAATTTCTTGAATGGACATGATCAGGAAAACCTGATGAAAAGTCAATTTATTTTGAAGAAGGTTATCATGATTATCCTAGTGTGAAGCTGATATGAAACAGTCTTTATTTTAGTGAGGTAATCTTTAGAGATTCCTTGTATGGACATGATCATGAAAAATGATTTCTTTGTAATAGGGTTATCCTGATTATCCTAGTATGAACCTCGCCATGATAACCCGATAAGGAATAGTCCCTATTTTGATGAGGTAATCCTGAGAGATTCCATGGACATGATCAGGAAGGCCTGGAGGAGAATTAATTTATTCTCAATAAGTCCAAGCTGATGTAATCTCAGTGTGAACGTCTTCAGGATAACCTGATAACAAATATGATTATGATCAGTAAAACCGGATGAAAAATAAAGTTATTTAAAATGAAGGCAATAACTGAATCGTCAAGGATCGTTCGAAGGCGCCAAGATTATTTGCGTCAGATAAAAGACTATGGAAGTTCTAATAGATACATAATTAATCTAGATGAAACATGGTTTGGCAGTCTTGACGATCTCTTGAACTGAGTAAAGAGGTTGTAGAACTTGTGAAGAAAGTTCTAGCAGCAGACCGCCAAGAGCTTTGGAAAAACTATGCTGAACATATTATCAAAGAAGAAGATGAGTATGTGGTATCATCTTTTTTACAATCAAATCATAAATCAATCAAATGATGACTCTAGTTCAGACGATTCTGACTACCATGATTATTTATAAAGATACTTTGGAATTGAAATGTTTTTTTTTATTTGTTTTATTTGCAAAGAATTTATTTTCCTTTATGGTTTTTGTTTTGAAAAAAAATGATGGATAGGGTACAAAAAGGGTTCAGTTCATGTCTGTTACACCGTTTAAACCAAAATCCCCTACAGACAGGTACATTTTACTCGTCTATTTACGTTTTATTTTTTAATATTGAGTTGTAGCAAGTTAGTTTTACATATTTTTAAAAGTATTTATAAAAATAATCAATCAAAATTGTCGGCAAGGGTTTTTATAATCTGCAATTGATATTTGATTGATTGATTATTATTGATATTGGTACTATCTACTGTTAAAATTTCAAGCAAATCGATGCATCTTGTTAGTAATCTGAGGTAAAAACCTTAGTTCACTGGACTACACGCTAAGTATTCGATATTATTAGATAATTAATCTATCATTCATCACAATTCTCTAGAGAAAGGAGCAAGAACTTACTTAGTGTAAGTTCGAAATATAGTATAGAATTGTTCCTTATCTCACATACTGATGTTCGTCAAAAAAACTAGATTATTTTTCACAATACAAAAAAAATTGAATAAATTAACATCTAAAGTACCTATACTAAATGATTAAGCATTTCATATTGATATATCTAGTTTATTTGCTGTTATCGGTCTATTATATCAACGTACCCTTGCGCAATTGCCTAACAGTTATACTTGCGCAATCTTGAACAAAGATTGCTACCGGCGAAACCATGATTCAGTCTTCGTATCGAGACAACATTAATTTCCACTCGCTCATTTTTTTTTTAGTTATAGAATTAGTAACTGAAAGTTTGTTTCAAGTTATTTTGTTTTAATAACCTCGGTTGAATAAGTAACACGAAGTGTTTTACTCGATCCTCGCTGTTCTACGTAATTTGAACCAGAATGTTGAAGTTTTGTGGAAATGGAATGAACAGTGCTCCACAAATGTGGATACTTTGGACAGGTATTCTAGAAAAACATATCTTTGGGTGCATTTTTGAACAAGTTGAGCCCCAACCAGAATTGATAAACTTTTCTCTGGGCCCAAAAAATGTCTTTGTGTTTGCACACTCCACATGCGGTGTAGATCCATGGGAAAATAAAGAAAAAATTTATTTGAGTGCGAAAATGTGATGTTTTTTGGGTACGGTTCATAGGCCCGAAGTAAAGTTTACCGCTAAAACTTTCCCCAGGGCCCAGAGTGCGAGATGTTTATGCTTTCTACAAAACATGCTGATAAGACAGTAAGCATTGACAGAGGATCAGGAGTGGTTGTAAAGCCTCAAACCGTGGTCGACTAGGTCCTATACATCTATCTGAACTGGCAAGTTACAACACTTTTTTGAGAAGGACGTTGATGTGGTGTAGGAAAATTTCTATTGAGCTGTTATTTGGTACAGCAATGGTAAAAGCCCATATACTTTATAACAGAATAACAAAAAAATAAAGCAATTACTGATTTTTAAATCAGTGTAGCAAAGAAGTTACCGAAGAAAGAAACTATGGATGCCGCTGATCAAGACGCCAAAACCAAAAAATCCCATTACTTAGTGAATAAAGAAGGTCAAAATCAAAGGATGAGAAGAGATGGTGTATGGTACAGTGAAAAAAATTCATTGTAAATTTCAAAGTAAAAAAAGTGGTTACTTATTGCAGTGTTTGTTTTGAAAAACCAAATTATTGTAATTATAGTTTTGCGAAAAAGATAAATACTTAATTCAGATTGCAACAACAATTTTTTAATGCTATTTTTATATTGTAATATGATTTTCGTCATGTTTTTCATACTCTTAAAAACAAAATTAATAAAAATAAGTACAGGTAATGTGAAGCCTAGCACAAGTTACAAAATGTAATCAAATATTATTTGAATTATGTCGAAGAAAACAAAAATATGAAAACTAAGACAAAATCAAATGAACCAAGTTATATTCCAAGGACCCAGGACGATCCATATTACTGTAAAATATATCTAAACACGGTCCCTTGAGCCGTGAAGGAGGTTTGGAATAAAATATGTCGTGCGGTCCACAGGATAGTTCTAGGTTGTGGGGAGAATTCAGTTGCGGGCTTATGGACCGCACCAGGGCTCAACGTGTTAAATAGCAATGACTTCTATCCGGAGATTTTACATATCATCGACATTTCAGTTGAAAAATAACATTTAGATATTTAAGATACAAAATCTTACTATTCCACAAGATTACGGAGCAATATTTGCATAAAGAATATCTTGGTGGAGGGATTAAACACCGAGGTTCATCGGAATGAATAATTTGTACAGTAAATTGCAAACTTCCACTTTTTTTCTTTAGGGATATGTTTAATCAGGGGTTTACACAACTAAACATACGACAAAATTTATATTTGTGTATCTTTAATTATCCAATTTGAAAAATAATATTTAACTAATACTAGAAAGAAAGGTGACAAGATCTGCTTTGACCAAGGTAATAAAAAACAAACAGATATCAATACATAAACAAAAAGTAGAATGAAGATTAGGATATAGAACGGCGGACTAGATTTTTACCTTAAAAGCAATACAAAGCACTAACCAAAACCAAAATTAGAATTACATCTACTGTTTATAGATTATTTGCAGGCTTCCGATATGAAAGACAAAGGACAAAATTATAAGAAGCTTTAGATGTTATAAGAGTCACAAGAAAAGTGATAAAAATGATAAAATTGACTCTGGATAGAACTAAAATGGATAGTAGTCGAAGACAAAGAGGACTAAAGCGAGGGGACTACTTATCCACTTCACTTTTTAATCTCACATTGATTACTGTAAAGGAATTTACTTCTGAAAGCTACAATTCAGCCCACGCAAACGATCTCGAAGTAAATAAACATAAAACTAGGAAACGAATCAACAAGTTTCGATCTATGGAAATGCAAAGACAAAGGGGAGGAAACAGACCTTTCACGACGAAAAACGAGGAATATCAATTATCTAGGAGTGATAATAACAAAGAGGAAGTAGCTAGAAAATCGGATAGCTTCAGGTCGACTGTACAGTATTGGTGTGAGTTCTTGGTATACTTTGCTGAGTGCTAAAAAAATTGGAAATGGACAACGATCTCGGAAACATAAAAACGAATGCTGATCTGACTAATATTACACAAAAAGTTAGAGCCCGCAGAGTCATGTGGCTGATGCAAGTGTACAGAATGGATGCAAACACAATTGCTAAGAGAACACAAGAGGAAAAGGAAGAATGAGAAGAGGCAGGCGTAGGAGATGTAAAATCAGATTTGAAAAGAGTGGTAATAGAGAAACAGAGGATAGAAACGGGTGGAAAAGTATAATAAATAGAGTAGAGGAAGAAGAATTTGAATTATTTCGTTTGAAATTTATATTTCGTAAATTTTTAATTTTAATTAAAACGTACCTGAAGTTATAATGAGTTTGTTTCATTATTACAGTAGCGAACAAATTATTAAATATTATAATGCCGAGGTATACATCTCTCAACGATAAATTTATAGACGAAGGAATATTTTTATCATATAATCGCCGTTTTAATATTAAATTTACTCTATGAGAGTTAGCTATGCTCGTACTTTATAGCCTTAAGTTAATAAACAATGTCCATTATTGGAAAGTGACCTCGATATAAATCTTTAAGTCTCCGAGCATAAAATAACGATATTTTTGAAATAATTGGGAAACTTTGTGAGACAAGATCGCAGCCTCACCTTTTGTATACACTGAAAAACCTAAATTCGATATACTTTCTCGTAATATCAGAGAAAAAAGACAAAATATTGGACTGGCCACAGAGTAATTTAGGTTTTGTAGTATAACATAAAACACTTCTTTTTAACAAAGAATAGTTTTTAATCAATTATATATTTTCCATTGTGACCAATAACCTTTTGCAATCTTTCTGTCAGCTACATGACTCCACCGTCATAAAATTTCTGGTCCTTATCAGTAAAAAACTGAACCGGGGGTGGTTGTGTTTGTGAAAATTTGACCATTCAAAGAAATTTTCAAACGAAATAAATGGTACGAGATCAGGACTGTATAAGGAATGTGGCATCACTTCCCAGCCAAGCTATAATAGTTTCCCGCGGGTTGCCAAATATGTGTTAGGCCTTGCATTATCCGATTTGACAATTCTAGCCGTTTTTGTTTGATTGCTTCATCCAGCTTCATTAATTGTTGACAGTAAACATCAGAATTGATCTTGGAAGCAGTACAAAAACCACAACAAGTTTGTAATCCCACCAAATTAACAGCATGAGCTTTTTTTGTAGTTTTTCATCTTTCGATGTAGTTTGTGCTGGTTCATAGTGTTTGCTCCATGATCTTTTCGAACTATGTTACTGTACAGAGAGTTTCTTAACGAACCCAAGACATTTTCAATTGTTGTGTACGATACATGTAGCCTCTTCGAACAGTTATAAGACGATCCTCTTCAATAATGACTTTGATTTTGTCATCATCAACATCAGTAGGCTGCTCATCTTTGTCTGTGACACGTGCACAATATTAAGCAATCGGCATCATAAACTTTACATATTTCTTTGTGAGTTGCAGCAGTAAAATATGCCGAAAATGTTCGTTTCTGCATTGCATTTGAAATTGACGCACAAAGTTACGTCAATGTGACCAATATCACGTGATAAACGGCAAAGTACAACACTTACATAAGTTATTTAAAAAATGAAGCGACGCTCTCTATCAGTAAAAATCGAAAGTACTTAGTTGCCAATTTTATATTTAATATGGTTAAAAGTTTTACTTACAAATATTACCATGAATTAATTAGGTAGATTCACAAATAATGATTACTCTTACTGTTGTTACTATAATAAAATCGGTAATTAGTTTCCAGCAAAACTGAACTATAATGTCACAAATAGGAATTTTAATTTTAACACGTTGACTGCCAACAACAAAATAACTTATAATTTACCTCCCTAACCTACCTACCTACCAACTAAAACTGTTTAAAATAAATCTACATTCTCTATACCTATATTAGTGATAACTTTGTATTCAAATTAGTATTTTTAATGATTTGTAATTAAATAAAACTGTGAAAACTGCTTTGGCAGTCACCGTGTTAAGGATTATCAATCAATGCAAAAATACTATGAAAATTTGATGAATTATACAATAAGTACAAGTCATACTCAATATTGTTTTTCTTATCGATGCTAAAAATTGTACTGCATAATTACCAATAGCAAATGTGGTATAGTTCTTCTAATATCAATGGCAGAAAACATCTACGCGAGGACCAATCAATATTTCATAAATACGCACAACACTCATACCAAATTAACAAATGAAAAATAATGTTAACTCCCCGGTAAGCATATAACAAACCGTCAGTCCGCGTGGACTCACCATCTCCATTGTTTACCAATGAAAACATCGAATCGTAAACATCAATGAATTTCTATTGGCCGAAGCTGTCGGAAGGCGTTTATACACAATTTCTACCACAGACAGTTTACTATAAGCAGTAGCTTGGTTTGGTGTGATTCATTTAAACATAGATTTTCCATTTATTGAATACAGAGAACTATTTAGCATAATGTTCAATCAATAATTTGTACTTAATACCTTTCATATACTCGAACCATGTTTAACAAGATAGATCAGCAGATTTTGTACGTGGTCTATAATGAAGTGGTTTATCCTGAAGCCAAATTGTTGTGGAGATAAAAGTTCCCTTCTTTCAAGTACAGGTCTTAATTTTACAGTCAGGTTTTTTCTGTACAATGGGTGGTTTTCTTGATTTGGAAATCGTTATGACTTCAGCTACTTTCTACAACATAGATACATGCTCAAATCGGAAGCCTGCATTAATAATATGCGTTAATTCAATCATAACTTTATTTGGTAAGTTTTTTAATATTTTACGGTGAAGTCAAAACTAAGAGCTTTCTCGAGTTGGTGCTTCATCACCAAAAGTCAAACGAATATTCCTGTTAGTTTCATTCAAGTCGAAAGTCATCGCACGGGAAAGATCCATGTTTTGAACATTAAACATGTCAAACTTTTGACAATTGAAAATGTCATGATGGAAATGTCAGATTTGACATATTCAAATCTGTGTTGCCATATCTCACAACTTAACTTGAGTTACTTATTGTGAATAAACAGTTAATCTTGTGATTAATATTATTCTGATATGGTATTTTCATACTCCCTCATTCATGTAAAACACTGACACTATTGTAAATTTTCTATCAAATTATCTTTCGACTTTCGTTCTTTTTATTATTGAATATATTCAAAAATAAAAACAAACACACTACTCGAAACCAAACACTTTATATCATTAAATGTCACTTCCCTTTTTATTGTTCAGTATAAATAAGGTGTTCGATTCAGATTTATGTGGGCTATCACAGATTCAAATCTCTGATTTGCCATTGAAGTGTTTAAACTTTCTATATATATTTAACAATTAATTTTATGTACGAGCCTGGACGAGCTAGTAATTGTATTCAAATGTAATTTACATCTTCTACGAATGCGAACCGACTTCAGGATCGGAATCAGGACCAACGCATAAATCAAACAACAGGAAATAATTCAATTAAAATGAAAAAAAAAAAAATGTTGTACGACGTATTCTACGTACCCTTCTCATATTCTATCTCTTATTAGTTTAGACGTTGTTGTATAGAAACGTGTTTATGGAACGAATATAAATACCAACAGCGAAAGACAAAAAATGAAATAACCGGAAGTTGAATGAAAACGATGTCCATGGGCGTTTTATTCAGGGTTCTTTAAACATGAAACTCCGCCTCTTTTACACTCCTTATGCAATAAACACAAAACTAGTCATTAAATATTTGATCAAGTGATTTTAAAGAAATTTGATTCGGTGCTATTGTCGATTTACGTTTCTTCCATGTGAATTTTTGAAGTTAAAACCCTATAAAAAAATTATTTGTTGTTAAATTTTCTAACTAATGTTTAAAACAGTTATTAACAGTATGAATATCAAGATATCAAGGAATTTGTTTCAATGACAAAAAAGTTGTAAGCATGTGGAATATTTCTAAAAATTCTCTTTTTCGTGTAGGTTCCAAAAATTTTTGATATTTTATAATTGAGTTTATGTTTTTTTTATATTTCATAGTTTGCTAACGCAGTTTTATTTTTTTTTATCGTATTGATGACCTCTTAGTCTATTTTCTAAATACTGAGATGTCTGCCCTATGTAGACAGCGCCACAATTAGTACAAGGCACTTGATATATAATATTACTTCTTTTGTTTTTTGGTGTTTTAGATTTCAATTTAGTGAAATATTCAAATAATGTATTATGTTTTTTTTATATTCCATAGTTTAACGCAGTTTTATTTTTTTATCGTATTGATGACCTCTTAGTCTATTTTCTAAATACTGAGATGTCTGCCCTATGTAGACAGCGCCACAATTAGTACAAGGCACTTGATATATAATATTACTTCTTCTGTTTTTTGGTGTTTTAGATTTCAATTTAGTGAAATATTCAAATAATGTATTATGACATACTAATATCATATTTATTAAAATAACTCGATTGTTTTTGGGAAAGCCTTGTACAATGCTCCATTTCTGTTTTGTTCCTTAATTGATTTTAGTATTTGTTCATCCTTTTCTTGAATATCTTTTCTATCCTTTTTCCTGGATCATTATTTTCATTAATTGTACTTTTTGCTTTTTGAACAGCTTAGCATCTGGAAGTGCGCGAGCTAGCAGACATAGATATTTCAGAAATGACAGTACATCGATTATTAACTGAAAATTTAGACATGAGAAAGCTGTATGCTAGATGAACAAGAATAGCATCCACTGTTTGGCAATGTTTCACATAACCATGGATGGAACGTTGGTCCATAAATAGTTTTTTGAGATGCGCGTGAGATAATTTCCATTGATTATCTTGAAATAGGAAAAACTATTACGCGAACTTATTCCAACGTTTAAACGAAGAAATCAAGCAAAAACGGACGTATTTGGCAAAGAAGAAAGTGTTGTTTCATCAAGACAATGCACCAGCTCACGCATCCGTTATTGCAAGTTAATGAATTATAGTTTCAACTGCTATCGCATGCACTTTGTTTACTAGATTAGCCCCCTCAGATTGTTTTCTATTCCTAGACTTGGTGGTCAAAGATTTTCCAACAATGATGTCGGCTATTTTGAGAAGCTTGACTGATTCTTATTATAAAAAGAGTGTCGAACTTATTGAACACTGTTGGGAAAAGTGTAGGGAGACTACGTTGAAAAATAAATTTCCGTGTTTTCTTCATTGGGCCAGGAAATTTTGGGACCATCCTCGTAGGTCATAGTGGTAGATTCACGTCCTAGCTCGTCTAGACTTTTCTAAATCTTTTCTCGCTAGTCGACGATGACGACGAGATGGAAAAATATGTTACCACATAATTGTAGATTTTGATATAATAAATATTTTTTTTGTATCTGTACACGTTTTTTTATATAACTAAACACACTATTTATTTCATACCTGATATCATAACACAATCATTTGAGAAACAATACATCTTCAAAAACGTTTATATTTTTTTTAAATATCAAAATGAAGATAATAAATTTTTATATCAGTAGAATTAGCAACATATATGATGTTGATTATGTATTTTTTTTTATTTCACCAAGTTTACTTCTATAGATTTCTTATATGGTCGATTCAAATATAGATAAATATAATTGCCGGCCACACAAACCATTAAAATGAAAAAATATGAGTTATTAATACTTTTCGACCTATTTGGCAACCCTGTCGAAGTTAAAGATGAACCATTGATTAATTTATTAAACAAGAGAACAGCGAAGAAGCTCATCAACGGTCATTGTGCAATAAGAAAAACAAAAATGACCATCAGACAATGTTTAACATAAATACAATGTATGCTTCTGTCGAATAAATTAAAAGGAACGAATCAGGTCCACAGCGCCGAAAACGACAGAAAAACAAATTCCGATTGGTAAGTCGAAAAAAACCCATTGTCGATGGAATAAATTCAAAATGGCCAACACTGACGTCATCTAGCCTGCGAAGCAAGAAGATGTGGAGTAATTTGTGTGTTTTTTTGTTCCTCTGGTATGTCTGCTAGGAATATTCATATTTGCAATTTGATATTATTAAATTCATGAGATATATCGTTGATTCTTTTGTTTTTATTCTCAAATATCTTTCATGTGAATAGGACAAGCAACACGAAAAATCTAAAATCGCATTAATTACATCCCTAGGTATCTGCGTAAATGTAAACAGCTTAGAAACCGTTATAGTCATAACAAAAATCATAAAAATTAACAACAATATCGATTGCTGTCATATTAGGGACAAACGACTATTTTTTCAATTATTTAAAAATTTAGAAAGTCGATAAACTGAGTATTCAAAAGGGAATATACTGAAAATACATTTTTGAATAACTTGAAACATCAATCCAACACTTATTTATTAGTAAATTTTCTTTTATGACATTGAAATAACTGGTATTCTGAATGTCCCTCTAATCTACTTCTTCCTATAAAAACTTTCCTCTGAATAAAAGGGTTCACCGTATATGGTTGAATTTCAATATTAACTTTCGATTAAAGTTTGCTAACTAGGTAATGAATGCCACAATCCCACAAGACAATCGTCATGAAACTTTTGTACAACTGCCATTAAAAATGACTGCCGACACTGTAAGAAATTATTGTTTACGTGGAAGCGTGTCCATAATAATGATGAGGTCCATATTTTTCATTTCTCTTGTAAGTGTGCTGAGAAAAGAGTTTCATTGAAGTAGGAGTTCCATATCCATGCTGTTCAACATCCATATCAATTATTCCACTATCGACAAACATATTAAGCAGTCACGAACCAAAGACAAATGTTGGATAAGAATGCAATTGAAATTTGAAATAACAGCGTCTCTTTTATTAATTGTAATTTGTTGTTGCCATTTACAACAACTTTGTGATTATTTGAATATTAAAATGGATTTGGAAGAAGTGTAATATGACTCCAAATTCGTTTATACAAAAAGCATTGTATGACATTTTCATACTTTTTCATTCGAGAAATAAAACATTACTTTGAACACTTGCATCATAAATAATTATCCCGATTGACGATCACGGGATATAACAACATTAAAACAACGAAGAATCTACAATTTTTAGCACTTTCAATATTGGAATTGGCTGCTAATCCCCACAGTGGGATATCGTAGGTTAAAATAGTCTTGCTGATTGCTTTTTTTCATATATATAATTGAGATTTTCTATATATAAAACAGTTTCAAACTCCCAATTGCTTACTTACGCTTTGTAAAGATGCATTTCCTCCAGGTTAAGCGCTTATCTAAGTGCAGTGCATTCCTAGATATTTTGATTATTTCCAGTGATTTCTCTACATTTGCCTTTACGATTACTAAAATTTACCTGAACCGATTTCAATTAATTTGCTTCAATTCGCCATTTCTTAACATTATTGAGTTGAGTGAATTGGATGCTACAACTGGATCTTTGTTTGATGGTAATATGGCGTTGTCTTCTGCAAATGTGGCGTCAATTCTTTTTTGCTAGATCAATCGTGAGGAGGAAAAAGTAGTGGCCCCAGAAAATAACTTCTTAGAAAATAACGGATTTTATTTTGAAGAGTGGTGTTTGTTCATCGAGGTATATAACCAAAAACTAGCGATTTTTAAAATAGAAGCTAGGGATTTGATAATAGTTAATATGAAAAATTTTTTTGATGTCTAGGAACAATGCAACACAATCTTATATTTTCCAAATTTCTTTTTTTAGTTGCACGATCAATTTATTGCTGCGTGCTTACGTCAAAATCTAAATTGATGATTTGGTAGTAAACTTTTTGCGTCAATGATTAGTTGTGGTAGAAATGAAGTAGGTTTGGCGATTTTAGTAAGCTGGGGTTTTGAAATTTCTCGACATTTTGGCTTCCAACAAACAAATGAGGATAAGGGTGGTTTTAATCTGTCTACTCCAATCAACAAATCTCCCGTTAGATGAAGGAGATGCTTACCACCGAGAACACATCGGAGATTGACACTATTTCTGCTGATTTGAAGCATATTTTATCTAATTTTGTATTTAAATTCTTATCTTTTTCTTTCGCAGCTTCTACAGGGTCTCCCACGACGAGTTAAAACTATCTATACGTACCTTTGGGATACCATCTTTTTAACTAAAATATTTTCAAAGATTGCCGACTTCCGGGTCTACCGAAAATCGACTGTAACTTTGTTATTTTTAAATGAAATACCTGTATATTAATACATTTTTGAAATCTACGTAAAATTTTAGTATACTGCGGTCTAAAAACTTTTTCAGAAAAATGCATACTTTTTGAGTTATTAATTTTTTTGTAAAAAACTTGACCGTTGCATACCCTTATAAATTATTTTTTTACGAGAATACCGTTAAAAATATGAAAATGGTTTCTATTCGATTGCCTTTAGCAAAGTCAGACGTATTTGAATATATGTTAAAAATTTTTTCATACTATACAGGGTGTGTATAAAAAGTGTTCTCGTATCCGTTTAGAAAGTTTCATGATTTTATTATAAGTATTTTGCCATATACAGATAATTTTAACTAGTCGTGGGACACCCTGTATATACTATGAAGATGTCTCTTTCTAGTACATTGATGACTGAATTGTAGCATGCAAATTTTCAGTATTTACCAACTAGCAACCTCTGGATATCTAGTTAGGTGACAATGATTATGATTTATGACCCCTATGTCCTTTTGCAGAAAACTTGCCTACTACTAGAATTATGAATTTAATTCATTTCGATGATTCTAAAAAAAGTTGTAAAACATGCACAAAACAACAATAGAAATAATAATTTATTTAACGGCATGTGGTAGTAACCAATAACTTTTGTTATCACTGGTTCTAACAATAAAATCTATTAAGGAGTTTTCATTCCATCATTAACTGACAAAAATATTATTTTGTATCAAACTTATAATGTCAAATCGAATGAAAATAATGATTGTGCTGGTTGAATGCCAATTCATTCAATATCCGACTGCGAGTAATTGAAAGTAATATCAGTTCCAGAGCATTCAGCGAGATTTGTGAGAAATTTCTATGAAATTATAATTATCATCCGCGGCAAAATAATTTCAATTATTCCTAAATCGAAATTGAGTTTTTTCATTCGTCGGAGGTCTACAGTTAACATGCAGGGAGGTCTCGAAGTAAGAGATAAAGGACTATTCATAATATCCACCAGGTGCAAAATTTATCTAATTGCAGCATAGATCTTGAAAAAAGTTGTCGAATAATTTCAATTTTCAACAGTACTTGTTTTGACCTAACAACTGATTATGTGAAAAAAAGATTAATGTCAATGCCTCGAACGTCTTGGCAACGGGCTAGTATGATATAAAAATATCTTCTAACGTTAGTTACCATCTTAGGCACGACTTTTTGTACACTTTGACCTATCACCACAAAAAGAAGTTTAATGGTGTCAGATCAGCAGAACTTGCTGGTCATTCTATGTATCCGCGCTTGGTTCATGTACTGCCGGACATTGATTTGGTAATGAGACGGTGCTCCATCTTGCTGAAACCATATTTATTCGCAGAAAATTATGAGTTTGCTGGATCAGAATATTAGTTTATTAAAGATAGCACAACATTCATTTGGAGTAGTTCAACTTGCCATCAATAAATATGGTTTCCAACAATTCCTGTCCAAAGATTAACGTTTTTAGAATCAATCACTCTAAATTTGGTGAGTAGGTTGGATGGTGCAGAAGTTCGTAGCCTCATTAGACTAATTTCGCCGTGGAGATGATAAAAGAGTGATCTTGAGAGTTATTTTACAGCTTTTTTCTTCAATTCTGCATAGAATTGACCCAATAATTCGGCTTAGTATATCTCCTTGGTCTGTCAGTACCAGTGAATCCGCATATTATCGACTGTTACGAAAATTTCTTCGGATATTACTTAAGCGGCATCAAACACTGGTATGAAATGATCTCATCTTCTGATGCCCAAAATTTTATGCAGGATATGACGCGAGAAATATTTTGAAACGCCTACTGTCCGTAGTAGTCGTTTTCTTAAGGAGCTTATCAAAAATCGACTTGCAATCGCGTGAAAACTTATCGAAATATTTTTTTGCGGTTGTTTCTACTAAACCATTTGATTTGATAAATAATTGGATATAACAATTTAAGCTTGATCTATAAAAGTATTCTTTGTACTTTACATCAAATGTTGTCAATATTTCGAAACCGGAATCCCTTTCGCTTCTATAGGTGGTTATCTAGGGGTGAAACTTCTATAAAAATAAGAGGATGGGAATTGAACAATCAATCACGTAAACCAACTTTTCAAATTGAAAATAAATGAGGATTTTTTATGGTATCTTTGTACAAATGTATAAAAATAATAAACACAATTAATTTTCTCATAATTTTCCACTGGAATCATAGATAAAAAAAAGTAATAAATTTCATATTTAATTTATGATTTGATAATTAGGTTAAGTGAATTAATCTGTCACCTTTTGACGATCTATAAAAAATTCTCGTCGTTTTTCTTCAAATGTATTTATCGTGGAACTTGAAAGATATTCTGATTTTTTTTGTGTCGATCTCTTAACCATCTAACTGGAACTCGAAGAAATTCATTTATTTTCATCTTTCTTCGTCTTGTTCTTCAATACGCACATATTTCAACGCCATCAGCCCGTATTTCCAAGTGTTGTCAGCTATGAGATATGAAGGCTAGTTTGGAATGTCACTGGTAATTGTCAATTACCGGCACAGAGATTGCAAAATAATGTACGGCGAGCATAGTTATAATTCAAGTTCAAACGTAGTTAAAATTGATTCTGTGACCTGGTGCTAATTTCAAATAAATATCTTTTTTGTTCTTTTATTCTGTATCTAGTTTTACGAAAATAGTAAATACGCCACCAAAACCAAAAGGAAAAAGTGAAGGAATCATCCCGAATAACAAATAAGAAGTAGATGATAATGACATGGTTGAATAACGAAATTGAAAAGACCTAATGAAAAAATTATTTAAGAAACCAGAGAACATGCACTCGAGCTGCTTTATAGTCAATCAAGATGTTAGACAAAAAGGAATCATGAATCCACTACTATTTAACATACTAACGGATGACGTGATGAAGTAAGCAACTGCACCACAATAATTATTCATAGAAAATGGAAAATTTTTCGATTTTAAACATAACAGGCCGATTGGCAATAACATTACAACCAAAAGAGAGTTTTTGGGTGGATCAGTCTCAGTCAAATTGTGTTTATTTATAAAATTAATCGTTTTCTTGTAATTGTTTACCTTCTTGGTAACGTTAAAGCTCTTTCTTGTATATATCTTTTTCCATTTCTTGTACCTAGTTTGTATAGGTCTTTTTCATGTCTTTGTTCCACTAGATTTTAATTGTAGCATTAAATATGTGATGGTTTACTTACATGATATCAAAACGTAGTCTTCCCATCTAGCTTTTTATTTTTTTTTATCATTGTTAATATAGTTTTCTTCAATATTTGTCTAACGGTAGAATTTTTTTGTTTGCCAAATACTTTCCTGAACTATGTGCTTTCTTTTATAGATTTGCAACTGTTCTCATAAACGATCTCTTCTGTTTTTGTCTGAGGTATCTACTCGAATATTTTCTCATTTAATCCTTATGAGGTTTATAAGGTTTCGCAATCACAAATGTGATTTCTGCATCTGCATAACCAAAATATTAGAAGTGCCGGTGTAAAGTTTGACGTAAAAAAAGTAAACCAGAGTTACGCAATTGGAGTATCGATCAATGTTCTTCGTATGCGACCGTGAAAATTGGACTGCAAGCTTCAAAAGAGATGAATTTTCCATTGAAGATGAAGACCGATTGGGAAGGCCAGTTTCTGTGTCAGACCCAGAAAATATCGATGCAGTTCATGACACGATTTTATCAGACCGTCGAATTGGGCTAAAACGGATATTTGAAGCACTGAATATTTCATACGAACGCGTTCATCATATAGTTCAAGTCAATTTGGCATGAAAAAAATTGCTGCAAAATGGATCCCCAAATGTTTGAATGTTGACCAAAAGCGTGCAAGGGTAGAAGCATCGCGTTCGATCTGTGCTCGATTTGAAAACGATGTAGACTTCTTAAACCGAATCGCTACTATAGATGGTACATTGCTACGATCCAGAAACAAAGCAACAATCGATGGAATGGCGACACTCTGGTTCTCCAAGACCCAAGAAGTTTCGTATCCAGAAATCTGCTGGAAAAGTACTTGCTTCAGTTTTTTGGGATTGCTATGGAGTGATCATGATTGATTTTTTGGATAAAGGTAAAACAATAACTGGATATTACTATTCGACCACACTACGGGAAAAAATTAAAGAGAAAACAACTTCCTTGCACACAAATCTCATATTGCAATGCAAAAAATTGGTGATTTGGGGTTTGAATTACTAGAACACCCCCTTATTCACCAGATTTGGCTCCGCCCGACTATCATCTCTTTCCTCAACTGAAAAAAAGTTTGAAAGATCGTAAATTTTCTTCCAGCGAGGAGGTAATAAAAGCTGTGGAGGTCTGATTTGCTGAGCAAGAAGAAACATTTTTTTTAAATGTCTAGAGACGTTGCAGGTTCGCTGTGATTAATGTATCCAACTAAGAGAATATGTTGAGTAATAAAATATTTTGACATTGAAATCTTGTTTGGTTCTATAGTAGGCTAAGAATTTTTCAAAATATCCTCGTACCTTTATGCACTACATTGCTATAACCAATTTTTACTTTGAAATTTGAAATATGCTTGTTTTATTGAGACAAAGAATTTATATTTTCGCATTTTGAATCCGTAGCTCAAGCTCTTCCGATTGTAGCTCTTAGGTATATGAAACTGTTAACATTTCATTTAACTACCAAAAATTTCGTGAATTTATTTTAATTAGTAATTTTTGTTTATCATATAGCTTGTTCAGGAGATATGCTACTCCTAATATTTCGAGTAGATCTGATTCAATTTTCATAAATAATACGTTGGGGGTTATAAAGTGCCGTACTAAACTGAAAAATAAGCCACCATCATAGATGGAGCTGCGGTACAAGACGATAAATAATCTACTATCCGGTCGCATTGTTACCAACATAACAAATAGTACCCTTGACCTTCACAACCTGTCTGAGCATCTAAAGAACCCGTCCGAACTAACCACGATACCACAACAATGGTACCGCCAATAGTACTGATCGGTATATTATTTTATCACCGTAAGTAGTTTATGGATTTCGTGTGGTGGACGTTCCGTGGAATTTTCAAATAACTAAAACGAAATATTCCTGTTCGTTAGATAATGAATTAAATTGATCACAAGTTTATCGATAAATACATTATATCTTTTAAATTTATAAGATTTCAAAATTAAATTTGTTCGGTTTATGACGGGAAATGTAACCACTTCTCTGTCTATATGCCTCGATAGACATTGTATAGTTCGTTTCAAGATATCTCGTCTTAACTTCAGAGCTTACAAAAACCCCTAATAGGTAGTTAGCAGGGGCTAGTAGTAGTCATATCGAAGATACGGGGTCCTAGTTTTCAATACGGAAGTAAATAAAGATTATAAAGCATGAGCTTTACAAATATATTTTCCTAATGAATTAGGGGCTGAAAGGAAGGAGGATTTTAAGTTGATATTAGGAGTAAACCTCTTTTTTGCACAAAATACCAAACATCTTTAAAATCCTTCAATGAAGAAAGTCACAGCATTTTATTTCCAACCGCTTACAACTAAAACATTTGGAAGAGTCTTTCTAAATTTACTCTTCATTAAGGTTTCTCTGCACTTAAGTTGAAGGTCTTTTAACAAATTTTGATACAGGGTGTAAGTCAACTACTGCGGTAGAGGGATATGTTGATGATTACGAAAAGAATAAGTCAGATAATGTATAATAAACAATAAGTACAAGTAATACAAAAAACATTGAACTTGCATGAACTTGATGAATTAATAATAACATCAAAAATTGAGAGATCAACGTCTCAATACTTATAGAATAAGTGTGGTCAGGACCGGATTAAGATTTATAAGGCCCGGTGTTAAAATAATGGAAGGAATTCGTAAACACGGAAAAATTAAAACAAAATAATATCAATACGTTGATGATGGGGCCCTCTTGGACCTGGGGCTCGGGGCTATAGCCCCCCAAGCCCCTAGCTTAATCCGGTCTTGAGTGTGGTGTTTCTGTATACGAAGATGGTCCCAGAAATACCTGGACCGACAAAGAGAATTCAAAAATTTTGGAAAAAAAATATTTATTTTTTAACTTTTAGGTAAATACACTTTTCAATGTTCAATAAGCTCGATAAGCTTTTTATAATAATCATTATTCATTGATTTTGGCCAATGGAATAACGGATGTGTGAGCTGGCGCATTGTCTTCATAAAACAACTTTTTCTTCTTAGCCAAATGCGTCCGTTTTTGCTTGAGTTATTCACTCAAACGTTGCAATAAGTTTGCGTGATAATCGCCGTTGATAGTTTCTCCCTTTTCAAGATAGTAAATGCAAATTATACCACGTGCATCCCAAAAAATCGTCGCCATGACCTACCTGCAGATGGAACGGTCTTTGCCTTCTTTGGAGCCGGTTCTCCCTATTGAGTCCATTGTTTTGATGGTTGTTTTGTTTCGGGTGTGTAGTGATGGACCCACGTTTCATTGTTATCAAACATTGCTACTCGATGGAAACATCTTCTCGACGCCGTTTTTGTTCTATTAGGAGCAAACGCGACATCCTTCTTGTGCACAGCCTTCTCATGTGTAAAGTTTCAGTTAATAAGCAACGTACCGCACTTTTTACAATGCCTACTGTACTCGCGCACTTTCAGTCGACGATAATTCAGTACCAATTTGTGGAATTTCTTCAACATTTCTAGAGTAAACACTGCTACCCAATATTTTACTGTATCATGTATATTGGTTGGACTAAGGCTTTTCACATAAAAGTATTGTATCACATATCGATGAAGAATTTTTTCCATGTTTACAAAACCCAAAAACGTTCACTATTGATGACTGCCAAACAAATATTAAACAACGTGGAGTCTTAAAACGTAACTACTACAACTTCAAGCAACTACTGCCCTCTCTAGATCAGGCCAGGTACTTCTGTGATCATCCTCGCAATTTGAAGCATCTTTGCTTGGAATGAGCCTTCTCTTCACATCCATATCCAAGGTGTCTACGTCATAGGATTCATTTTTTCCATGAATATACAATTCGTAAGTACTTTATAATCATCATGAATTACTATGAAGTTTTCAAAAGTTGGTTGATTCTTACATGTTTCAAACAATATAAACTCATCACATGTTCCAATATATTATCCACAATCATTTTCCTCTAAAACAACTTTTGCTCTATCGATTGCGGCGAATTTCGTCTCGAAATTATATTATGAACCAAACAGTGTATAAATATGTATAAATTTAATTTACGCGGCCATTTGAATTTTTTCTATATTTCTATGTGATATTAAGTCTCGTTATAAACTTGACTTTCAATCATTCTATATTTTTTATTGACAATCCAGTACGTTTTTATAATAAATAATATTAATTGTTAAGACATCCAGCATTTAGTTCGTATCTTGCACCGTCAGATTACTATTTATTCAGATCCATGGCTAAATTTTTGCGTGGGAAAGAATCCAAAACCCGTGCGACATTTAAGCTCAAAGAATAGTTTTAATAAGAGCTTGTTGGATGTTAAGTTGAGCCTCATTTTTCTAACTTAATCTCCCGAACTATATTATACAGGATGTATCACAACTACTTCAGTACACACAACGTCTGCGTATATTTTCAAAACTTTTCGAAGAAGTGGTCGAGTAATACTCCTGATTTTTTCTTAAATATTGTTTCTCAAAGCTGTAAAATTTCGTGGATTTCTCGTAGACCACGCTCTTAAGATAACCCCACAAGAAAAAATCAGGTGGAGTCAAGTTATGGCTCCGAGGTGGCCATTCAATATCACCTCTTCTTGAAATCACCTTTAGTGGTTGTCGGTACCATGTAAGCCGGTTATAACGCTCACAGTGTTGTAGTTGAGGCCCGAAAGTTATAGTCACACTGTTATCTTCATAAAAGTGGGGCCGATAATGCAGCTCGCCGACATAGTGACCCACATGGTGACTTTTGGGCCATGTTTATGTAAGGTCCGTGGATTATTTTCTCTCCAAAAACGACAATTTTATCGATTTACGTATCCGTTTAAATAAAAATGCCTCATTGCTGAAGAAGATGTTGATGAAATTGTTAAATCTCTCTAATATATCATTTTCATCTCATTTTCAAGTAGAGCTTGCACAATCTGAATTTTATAGACCTTTAGGTCGCCTTATGCGGTGAATTGTCGCTCTCGATAATCCCAGTTGAGACTGACGCTGAGTCGAAGTTACTGACTGTTTCCAGGCGTTCTTGATGTCCTTGGACGGCCGCGATGAATTTCGACAATAGTGTTTCCAGTAATATTGATGCTTGAAGATTAAGAAACGCGCTGGTAAACGACCACCGCACCGACTCTCCGCCTCGCCTTGTTTGCTTTTCACTTTTGAAGTAGTTTTATTGTTTTAATTTTATTTTATTTTCATTCGGTTCCAGCCACAAAACTTTTGTGTAAATCTGTATCTTAAAACGCCAGCGATTAATGTAATTATTTCGATGGGGTTGAGAACTCAATATAAATAAAGTTTCTTCATATAAACTTTATGTACAACCATATTAATAGAAAAACAAAACAATTATACGTGTCTATATTGGAAATTATTGTGTTTTATGATTACCTTTTCCGGATAGCTGTTACAGCTGCCAACGTCTGAAAATAATTGACAATCAACTTTTCTTACATTACATCGGTTAATGTTAATTAAAAATATTTCTGAAATGGGTATTTTTTAACGTGTTTTACAATGATACAAATGAAACTTTTAATGGTGTTTGCAATAAAAATTTTTTACAACCGGCTATTTATTACATAAGCCCTTAAAATTTATAATTTCTCTCAATAAAATTATTAAATTGATGTTCTATAAATATGACCGGAATATAACTAATAGTTTTATGATTTTTCGGGAATTTTTTTTTCCTCTACCAGTGATTCGGATTTAAAAACTTGATAATAGAGTTAAAGCTCCTAAAATTACGAGACATAACTTATTCGATTCGGAAATCACCTCTAGGTAAATGTTTTTCAATTATTTGTTTGTAAAACTATTAATATTCAAGAAATTTTATAAAAATATTCTTAAAGAGCAAAAAATTTCCTATAAGAAAGTCCGAACACCCAGAAATCTATATTATTTATAATTTTATTTTATTTTATAATTTTATAATTTATAATTTTAATTTGAAAAATGAGTTCCACGCGACTGTTTCTATACGGACGTGACAGCTAAAGAGATTGCATAATAAAAAAAGAAATTATAGCATATAATGTAAATATAATAATTTGAAAAAATTATGATGTTATTTACACAATTAAAAGAATAAATTCTGCTGCTAAAAAAACGAATGACAAGACTTTCCTGTTTTATACTAACTTTTTCTTCCAATAAACCTTCTCCGACGAAAATTAATTCCAGAGGGAAAATCTCCTTGGCAGAAATCTTCACATTAATTCCTTGATTACTAAACTATAGAGTGGGCTCTGTAAGGAATAATTGAAATTTGTGCTCTTTAAATCGGACTTTGACCAATCTCTTAGTCTGCCCGACATACTTTGTTTAGGACTCATAAAGATAATCGAACTAGGTTAAATGCAAATTTTAATACATATGTAGATACGTGTTTAATTTACATTTTAAGATACGTTTATTAATTTTTTTTTATTTTTCTGTACCTGTAGAATTTGTGCAAAGCAGAATCGTTAATTGTTCTTTACTGTGTTTCCCTCCACGACATTTTTCATATTTAAATGTTGATGTTTTGCCAGGAGAACATTCGAAAAATAGTCCCATTTCGTCAGCTTTAAAAGGAGTCTTATCCATTCAATAAACTCTTCATATCAATTGACTTTTTCATTCTGTGCAAACTGGACTTCAATGTTTTTTCTTTTTAAATCACTTTTCACAGCTTCGATCGCTTTTAACTTCTCAGCATATGTTAGTGTTTCCAGATTCGTGTACAGGGAACTTTTTTCGTTTGTACATTCATTCAAAATCACTCCTTAATGGATGATTGAAGTTATAAAGGTCGTCGTCGTGACAACTTTGAGTTACTGAGGTGCGAGACCCAAATTATTCGTTTATAAGTTATAGACGGTTTGTATTTCAAATAAAAGAGGTTTTGGGCACCGAGGGGAAGGGAATACAACATTTTATGAATTTATAGAGGTGATTACTTCATCCAAATTTAAGCTATCAATATTCTACAGTACTATTTATTCCCAAATTTGGTACTTTATCCTTAGGATTATCACATAAGAATTGTTTTAATGTGTAGTTGGATTCATAAACCAATTTAAAACCTACTCTATTAGAAATTCATTTCAATCCCTATATATAAACGAGATTGAAAGGTACTAAAACAAATTTTTCTTGTTTTTCTTTTCAATTATGGAAAAAAGTGGTTCAACATATAGATTTCTAAAACCTATGACGGTTAATTAATACGTTGAGGCCCGGTGGGGTCCATAGGTTCACAAATCATCTTTCCCTACAACCCAGAGCGGTTCTATGGCCCTAAGGACTGTATTTAAATGTGTTTTGCAATTTGATTACAGCGTCCTGGGACCTTGAAACATTACGGTTGGTCTATTCGATTTTTTTTCATGATCTTCAACCCCATTATAAAACAAATACTTTAATGATTAAGTAGAGAACTAGGCTAGAATTTGATGTACTGAGAAAAAACACCGCTACGTGAAGATACATCCCGACTGATTCTTTCCAATTTATCCAACATAAAAGGACCAGTCTCCATTTACCGGTACATCGTTTAATTTACTTTCCACTGAACATCGAAATAAATAATAAGAAAAAGATTTTTATAAAACGCGCGTCAGACAGGGTCATTGTAACTGTTGGTATAAATGCTTACTTAAAAACTCAAAAATTGGACTATAATATTTAATGCTTCGTAAAGCCTTTTTCATATATATATATCCATAAAAATTGATTAGATTATATTATTTTGTCCATTACTATCTTTTATAGCAACCGAATAATGAAATTTAAAAAAAATGGGGATGGAACAAATTTTTTTAGTTCAGAGTCTCCGTAACATAGTGTCTAAGTCCTCTTTCCTCCATTTTTCATCAGTAAATATCTAAAGACTCATTTTTTCCAATTTTAGAAATACATTATAACTTATGATTATGAAACAGATAACAGAAAAATTGTTAACTGCTGACATGTTCGTGTTTTGAAACTGCAAACTTTCCAGACAACCCTCGTAGAACTAATTTGAGTGTGTATTCAAAAATGTGAGTATGAGACTGATGTTTTCACTGTTTAAAATTCCAATAAAAGAAATTTTTATAGGCGCAAACGTATTATACTTGCCAAACGCGTTTAAAATTATATATGTTGAATAATACAATTTTAGGCATTATGCAAAGAAGCGAAAATAATGAAAAAAAAAAATTCGTCAAAGATGGCGAATCTGTAACGCCTCAATCGATAGATCACGGTTGATTCCAGCGCATACTTTGGTTTTGATAGAAAGATTATAGCTGAACATAACCCTAGGCAATAATTGTGGGATGCTGCATTGCAACCATGAAATGGTAATAACCCACAGTCGACCAATGTGAACTTGTACCACGTTACGGTGAACGACGTATCAACTCGCGATACTGGCGGACCATTCAAATTAGACATGCTATGTCATGTAGACAGTTAAGACCGCGGGCTTCGCAAATATTTTTAAAGTTTTCTCAAAAATAAAACAGCGGAAAACAGTTTAGGTGTATGCGGTATTATTGAAGGTTACTTTTTTATATTCAGATGCGAATAACCTGGTTATTAGCAATATTTTACACTTTTAACAACTACGAATGGTATCGGCCCAAAGTCACGTAATTTGACATTTGTTTATTGTAACGTATGTCGCAATAGTTTTGACACAAAAAAGCGGTACACAGAATGAACATGAACAAGACTGTAGGCGTTCGTAAATGTCAAAAATACACCCCGAATTTAATCTGCACAGAATGAACGCAAAGCTGGGTCCCTAGTAAACATAACCTCAAAAAATTTTGTATGTAAAAGGTTTTTAAACGGTTATTGACGATTTGGAGTTATTTATAATGTATTATATACTCAGTTACCGTGTGAAATTGACATTTGACTGGGCGATGGTGGGTGAGACCCCTCAATTTAAATGGAAATATCTACAGTTGCTTTACTACAACAAATCTTAAAATGGAAGAGTTTTTTAAACATACACCAATGAATTTGAGTTTATGTTTTAGGTCCTTTCTGTTCCAAAATTAGTTTTTTTAATAATGTTTAAAATATAAACAAAATTTGACGTTTCGACTTTTCTTTATCAAAATAAAAAGTCAAATTTTGTCTATCATTAAAAAATTATTAAAAAAACTAATTTTGAAACAGAAGGGACCTAAAATGAAGAACATTTAGAAACATAAACATATCGAAAGGTCTAAAAAATGGAAATGAGAAATTAAAGAAAATAATCTGAGTTATGATCAACTTTTGAACTGTACACAGTACATTTTGAGTGTCAATTAGCTTTAACTTTGTCTTCGAAGCAAAAATGCCGTTGGCTCTAGCAAATAAGCAGATATTTATCTTAGGGAGATAGTCTCTAGTTCTTGTCATGGAGTTTTCAAATGGAGAAATCCACTGTTAGAGAAATTATACTAAATACATTTAACATTATGTGGAAAGTATTTCAATAAAATATTACTGTTACATAGTTATTTATATAGAACATAAAAACATTTAAGAATATTGCTCTGCATTTACTTTGCTTAAATACTGAAATACCTCTACCTTGGCTTGGTGGATCTTCAATATGTGAAATCAACAATGCAACTGTGTGCCCAAACTTGTATAAAGGCTTTATTTATTCCTTGCAATGCTTTATTTTTTATTTGATATGTGTATGGCGTTCGGATTGTTGGCGTTGAACTGTTTGCGAAGAATTTTTCATCAAACTTCCTTCTGAATCAACGAAAGAATTCACCGAAATTTCGTCATCACACTTCGCAGAAGGCTGTGTGTAAAAATAGTTTATTATGATATAATATTGACAATCTAAATACATTTTTTTAACCGTACTATAACCGAATCTCAATAAGGAATACTTTTCCCAGCGATGTTAAATAAGTTAGAAACCCTTCTTATAATAAGAATGGTCAAGCTTCTGAAAATATTTGACCACCGTTTTTTTCACGTCTGCGATCAGAAAATAATCCAAGGGAGCTAAATCTGGCCAATAAGATGCATGAGGTAGCAATTCAAAGTTTATTTCATTAATTTTGGTCATTGCAATAACAGATGTGTAATTTGATGCATTGTCTTGATGATACAACACTTTCTTTTTAGCCACATGTAGCCGTTTTCGCTTGATTTCTTCACTCAAACATCGCATAATACTTGCTGTTGATAGATTTTACTTTTTGAAGATAGTCAACAAAAATTAACCCACGCGCAACACATAAAACCAACGCTATGCGTCTGCTGCCTGTAGATTGCCGTCTTTGGAGTCGGTTCTCCCTTTTCAGTCCATTGTTTTGATTGTACTTTTGTTTCGGATGGTTATGCAACGGCGCAAAATTTTGGCTTTATTTCTGTGAACCGTAGACCAACACTCGACAATCATCCACAACCGCTTTGTGGATATTCTTCAACATTTCTGGAGTCGACACCTCATTTGGTAGACCACTGCGATGCTGGTCTTCGCAGATCGTTCGTCATCGTTTAAACTCTGCTACCCAATATTTTACTGTTAATAACGAAGGAGCTGTCTCACCTATAGTAGAATCTAGTTCAGCTTTTATATTGGCTGAGGCAAGGCCTTTCAAATTCATGGAAAACCATCATTATTGATGGCTGCCAAACAAATACTAAAGAACGTGGCGTCTTCAAACTTGAAACATTTGCTGTATAGATACAGTGGTATTTTTCGAGCAACTACCGCCATCTCTAGGACAGGTCAGGTACTTCTGATAACATCCTCGTACAAAGCCTGATCGTATTTTGATAGAAATCGAATAAGATAAGCTTGTTGACAGGAGCGTGGTTATTATTTCGATAAGTAGTAGAAAATTTAGAAAGTAAAAGATTTATCGATCGAACCCCTTAAATATTTACCGGAAAGCACAGGATAAAGCAGTTAAATAGTTTTTTTTTAACTTCTTTAAAGGATGCCGACTATTATTTAGCATATACATATGTACATATGTACTTGTCGAAGGTAGTAATTTCTTTAAAAAATTCAAGGTCATTATAATGCAAGATATCAACTATTAAAATCTGAAATAATTGATGATAAAGTCGCGTTTAATTCTATCGCCTACATAAATATCGTCCTAAAGCCTTAAGGTACCTTCTTGTATATAATTACGTCCTTGCATGTAATAATTTCATAAAATTCATCTCGTAAATAAAAACTTGAGCTCATCTGCCCGATTTAATTTTACATGAATTTTTGTCAAGGCATAATTACTATTCCCATTTAAATATTTTAAGAAAAAAAATAATACTATTCCTCACAAAACAAGGCAGACACTCCATCTATCAATTTTTATTTTATTATCATTAGTATTGCGAAAATTTCAGCACTTATCAATTCTCACTAGAATCTCAGCTATTGTGGACGTTTAGTTTCCATTTCTCTATTTCTTTTATAGTAAAAACTTAAGTAAGTCTGCTTACTAAAAAAAGTTATGAAGAAAAAACATCAACGACAATGTTGGAGATCTTCGACAAACGTCTAGCTTGATATAGAAACGTCTTCTAACGTTACTCAACGTCTCTAGACGTAACTGATCTAATCGCAAGCACGATACGTATTTAATAGTCATCTAAGTTAAGAGGCTGAGTTTTATTTACAATACTTTTAACATATCCCCATAAAAAAAGTCTCAAGACGTCAGATCAGGGGATTGTACTGGCCATTCTATCGGTCAGAACCTTCCTATCTACCGATTTGGAAAAATTTTGATCAAGTTCATAAAACTTCACGGTCTAAAAGTTAGTAAATTGAATAGCACCAGACAACCAATCAAAGTTAAGGCCGAACAGACGTTATCAGCATTCAAGAATATGGTAAACGTGTTACAAGGGACAACAATAAATTCATAATCGACATCTTGTGATTCGTCTCAAAATCTGATCAAATATTTTCTATGGGAACTGATCGACCATTCGCCGTACAATCTAGGCTTGTGATTTTTATTTATTCCGAAGAGATTTTCAGGACGCCACAGATAACGTGGTTGTCGTGATTGGTGGAAGACGTTTGCGCCTTAGACGTTATGATGTTAAAACGAATTTGTACAAGGTTTGTCCATAAAATAGGTTCCCAACGAATCTTCACTTTTGTCTTTAGGCTTGAGTCGTAGAAGATTGCCAACGAAGATAACTTAAAACCTCAGGTTGAGAAATGCGTGTTACACGTAGCCGTTTGTTGTCATCCGTCAGTATTTTCGGCATAAACCTTGGCATATCCTAATTGCTCTTTCAAAACGTTATGAATGCTGACATCAGAGATCATCTCGATCATTCAGCATTGCTTCTTTTACTTTTGAAATCACTTCGTCCGAAAACTACGGCAGGCCATAACGTTATTCGTCATGGACGTCTATACGTCCGTCTTTGAATTATCTGCACCATTTGTCCACCGGAGGAACGTGTTCTGCACACAAAAACGGATCACATAGCGTAATTCGCACCTATCGTGAAAATAAAATAGAAGCTTAATCTTTTACGGTCACCAAGATGAGAATAAACGTTGCCGACAAGTTTATTTTATAGACAACCCTCGTATCTATGTATACAACTAGATTTCATGAGTGAATAAAATTTAGTTGCCGAATAACCCTCGTATTTATATTTTACAGTTTCTTATATTTTAATGTAATTCACTTGAATGTTTCTATTTGTAGTTTAGATAGTCTCCTTAAATATTTAATTAGTAATTGCGTACCTTACAAGTTATAACAAGACTATACAAACACACACGCGTGCTCCGAAACGAAGGCGTATGGTGTTTTTATTATTACACTACATCAAGTAAAAGTTTATTATAATCACGAACAATTTTCTTAGTTGAATATTAGCATAGAAACAATGTGGCAGTACGGCGTGTATCACCCACTAGTTCATTATCTTGGTGGGTGCCTATCCGTATACCTAAGATTGATAGTAAATCAGACTGACTGCTTTTATTACCTAGTTAAAATGCCAAGAATTCATACACGAAGGTATGGATTTTTCATTTTTTCATCGACAAATACATTTACATACAATCATCGATACATTGAGTCGAAAAAAATTTTATTTGATACCAAATAACCTACCTAGAATGTATTTATTCATATCTTCACGACAGAAATTACTCATTAAATTCCGATATGTTAACACAGCTACCTTATTGGCCAGATCTATCACTCTGTGATTTCTTCCTAATCGTATTTTCAACCGATCGAGTAGGTACATCTTGTAAACGGTTAATAACATACAAATAGATCAGGTAGAAAAATTAACGTACCTGGGAACAGTATTAAGCAATAAATGGGATACTAAAATAAAACAAAATCATTTGTAGCTTTCCTCTTGAGCTATTTATGAGATTGGCAAGATGACACGTCTTTCCTGTACTCTTATACGGTAACTTCGCGACGAAGAAGAAGAGGAAAAAGACATTTTATTCGCATATTGCAGCTCAATTTTTCCTCAAAAATATCTTGTTGTTTCTCGTTTACATTTTGAGAAAATAATCAACGCCAAACTTTCATAATTTCGAAACAAAAAGGAGATTTTGGAAGCTATTAAAATAAATACTATAAATTTAATGGCCGTCACGAGGGAAAACAGTAAAATTATTGATGCCTATCGACCATTTTTTATAAAAACTATCATGTGAATATATTAAAAAAAAGGAGTTTCATTACTTTCCGGAAAAATTATTTGGTTATTTATAATCAGTGATTTTTAAGAGGTATAGGATTTGATTTTGCGAAAAACCACAAAAAATTTGAAAAAATTGAAGAAGTCTTTATTGAAATCGATAGAACGATAAGTATAATTCAATGTTTGAAGATGATTTAATGCAATGCCCGTGGCTCGCTTTAGATAGTCCATGCGCAAGGTTAAATTTTGGCATACTCTCTTCAACATATCGGCCGGTATTTCACGAATAAATGCTTCAATATTGGCTTCCAGTGTGTCAATCGTTGCTGGTTTATCCCTGTATACATTAGCCTTAACATGGATCCACAAGAAATAGTCAAATCACACGATCTAGGAGGCCAATTGACGGGCCCCAAACGTGAGATGAACTCCGTTCACCGAAGGCGGCTCTCAATTTGGTCATTGTTTCGCGTGCCGTGTTGCATGTGGCACCGTATTGTTGGAAACACATGTCAGGTATGTCCCATTCTTCCATTTTGGTCAAAAAAAAAATCGTCTATAAACACACGGTAGCGCTCGCCATTCACAGTAACATTCCGGCCATTATCGCTTTTGAAGATTATGCCACCGGCCCATAATCAACACCAAATAGTGATTTTGTAGGATGAATTGGTAGCTCTTACGATGTTTCTGGTTGGTCTTGCGGCAATTTTCTTGTTGACCTATCCATTCAACTAGAAATGAGTTTCGTCACTGAACATAATTTTTCGATAAAAAAGTGGATTTTCCTCCAACTTTGCCCGCGCCCATTCATCAAATGTTAGGCGTGGGGAAGATCGTTTGGCTTCAATTCTTGCATCTTATATAAATCATTTCGCAAAATTTTCCACGTAGTGGAGTAACAGAGACACAATTGCTGCGAACGTCGGCGAATCGACATTTCACGGTCATCAGTAACACTGACGGATATACACGCAATATTTTCTACGGTCCTCACTGTACGTTTGCGTGTTAGTGGTTTAATGTCCAATAGTGTAAACTGGGTCCGAAATTTAGTTACAAGCTTCGGAATAGTTCCATTAGTAGGCCGATCAAACTGCCCATAAATTGGAAGAAGTGCGAGAACTGAGCATGAATTTTGATAGTAAAATTCAATCATTTGCAAGCTTTGCAAATTGCAAGTTTTGCCATGACACAAGACACGATTCACGTCAAAAACAGTGTTGCCAAAAAGATACCGCTCGTTATATAATACAGACAAATTAGGCGATTTTGGGCTAGAACCTTTGCGCTTCCGATTTTCTGGATTTTCAGATGTTATCGGTTATTGAATAAGCCTAGCAACTCTTAACAAAATTATGGGCACTGATTTTCAAAATTTTGAGACTTGAAACTCAAAAAAATTTTTAAACGCGGATAACTCGAAAACTACGAAAAATTCGAAAGAAAGTACTCAAACAAAAAATGTACAGCACAAAATTTTCTACAGATTGGTCTTCAAGAATTTCTTCCTAGCCTCAAAATTTTTGTCATGTACTCAAACTCATTTTGTTTTTGAATTGCGCATAACTAGAAAACTCAAAAGATTTCGACACAAACTGCCGGGATAAAAAATGTGGAATACAACATTTTGTACAATAAAGGTTTCAATTTTTTCCTAACCTCAAAATTTTTATTATAAAATGGGTTTGAACGCCCAAAAAATATTTTGAATGGCAAATAACTCGAAAACTACGTATAATTCGAAAAAAGTGCCGGAGCCAAAACTGTAAAGCACAAAATGAGTACCCACATTTTTGTTAAAGAGAAACTATTAAGAAGTCTGTGAATATTAAAACAATAATAAACCAAGAACAAAGATAATGTTCATATTCGCGTTTTTTGAAAGTTAGTTAATTTGAAACCAAGTAGTAGTTCATGTGTGTGATATACATGGAAATATTGATAATAAAATAAACGACAAATCTCTCGTTGGATTTACTGGTTTATATGGCGAGTGATGAAATATATCCATTGGAACTTCAAGTGCTTATGTGACGGAAATACATCATCATCTCGCGAGATTTTCCCAAGGCGAAAATTATGCTAGCTTACCTGATTAGAAAATAGAGATCTTAACCATCATGATACATATTAATTTTTTTGAAACGAAGTAGCTTTCTAAAAGTTGGAGCAGTTTCCATGTCCGTCTGAAACGTAAATTGGCACTGGCGGGAATTCGTGAGCGGATTCTCCGGCATTCGGCGTCGAGGCAGATTTACTCAGAAATAGTGACTCCAACGAAAAAATGACTAGAGACCTTTTTTGTAGAAAATTTTATGCTCCACATTTTTTGTTCAGGTAATTTTTCTCGAATTCCTCTTAGTTTTCGAGTTATTTGCGGTCCAGAATTTCGAAAACCCGTGCCCGTAATTTTATTGTTGCTAGGCTTATTCAGTAACCGAAAACCTCTGAGAATCTAAAAAATCAGAAGCGCCCAATTGAATTTCGGCCGCTAACGGTCACGGCACGATAATAAGAAATAAAAGCTACTGTAGAAGATTCCAATCAAAGACGCTTAGAGCTGCGACAACTCCTGAATAAACTGCTGGAAACATGTATTAGTCCGGAAGAGGAATAATTTTATAATGTAATTAATCTCATTACTTAATTATCAAACATCAATTCTGATCTATTAAAGTGCATCAACAATATATTATTGCATATATTTACAATTTATACAATATAATAAAAAAAAATCATATTGGCATGAAGCGAAGTATATAGTCCGGACAACTGAATCGATCACAGCGCACGATGTGGTCAAATTATCGTTATATCATGCTCTTAAAATTATTATACACATGATTCATAACAATTCTTGTTTATCTGGATACAAAAATACAGACGGAAATAGTAAGTGTAATTTTGTATCCACAGTTATTGTGGCACTCCTGATTCTAATCAAACTTATCAAGCTTCTACAAATCCAAGCCGTTCACATAACCAGCACCTTTTTCAATCAATTTGCTATAACAAATTTGCGACGAAGGTAAAGCAAAACCGAGTAAACACTCATTTCATGTGTCTTGTGCAAGTTTTCAAATCACGCGCTTTTGTCTCAGCGTCATGTCATTAATAAGTCATTAACCAAACCGGTTTTCCTCAATCTATTATTCGTCCGACTACCACAATGTATGAAAAACAGTTTTTCAATTGTATGAGCTCTCTCAATGGTCTTATGGTTGTCATACAAACTCAAGATTCAATTTACTCGTTTGAAAACGTTGATGCATTCAATGAACCATTTTCGTGTTAGTTTCAGCGTTTTAAGAACTATCTAGAAGTTAAAAATGTCACTGATCCAACGAAACAAGTCCAGTTACTTGATACCTCAGTTAGATCGTCGTATTTCAACAACCTTTCGGCGTTTTTGAGGCATTATGAGCCAATCAATAATCAGATATATGCAAACTGGGTTGAAAATTACAGAAAAAAACTTCCGTCGAAGCTGAATGTTGTTGTCTCACTTTTTGTCAACTTACCAGACCGAAAAGCAAAACATTGCTGAGTTTGTTGCTGACCTCCGAAACAAACAGCTCGACTGCAACTTTTTGGCGTTTGCAGGTGTAAAACTGAAATGTCTGAAGGAGTGTAACCTTTTGCCTTGAGAGACGATGTCGAAAGGGATGTAAATTCACTGTAAAAAAGTCCAGGCTACCTCAGAGACTATATCCAAAGGAGATATTTCGTTCAACATCCATATTAGAAGGGGGAAATCTGTTGTATCTGCTGTGATTGTGGTACTCCTGATTCTAATGCAGCTAATCAAGCAATAATTAATTCTGTCACTGTCATAAAAAGAAAAAGAGCTTCGGAATAGTATATTACGTAACAAGAGTTACAACTCGTGTAACGTACTATACTTTTTCTACGCCCAATCATTTTCTTCCATTAAATAAAAAACATCGCAATTATTTAAACTTTATTATAATAGTTGTTGATAACAATTATTGTAAATCGATTGTGCCTTATTATTTAATGGCGATGAACGGTTATTTATAATTGTATTACTGCTCGGTACATCAGAAGACGAAGATTGATAATTGGTAATTGCCTTCGATATTTTTAAGAGATTGATTCACATAGCCTTCCGCTACTGTAGAAGATTGCCAGCTACCAAGTCGTTTTAATGATAGCATATCACCTCCTGAAACTAACTAACATCTCCTGAAACAATGGCCGGTATATTGCTTTGGTTCCTGCAGCTCAAGATATTCAGCAATTTTTCCATTTCTGTAATTAAGAAATGAAGGAAGTTCCATTTCAGCAGGACGCAAATTCATGTATTTAATATAAAAACTTTCTGGTACTACCAATGAACGGCTCGTTTTAATTTTAGAATATGGAATGTCAATTATCAAGGATTTTCCAGTGTCATGAATTTTTATATTTTCAAGTTCTTGTCACCGGCAAGCCCCGCTTAATCCAATAATGAGGATAACCTGAAAACAAAAAACAAAAACTCACTTTTATGTAATGATAATTATACATTTTAATTGCTTACCTTTGACAATAAATGTTTATCGTCTGGGGTATCTTTAAGAAACTTATTAATTTGTTCTGTAGAAAGAATTTTTAACTTCTAAAACCATCCGATTTCCGCTTCAGTAGGGCGATTAGTTTTGGATAATTTGCCATGTTAATGTTGTTATTAATGTTTAGTGTAGCTCTTAGCTTTATAGCTTTATAGTTTTTGATATTTCTTTAAAATACGCAAGTAAAACATTCTCCGAAACGTTATGCTTGTGGAGTTCTCATAATTTCATCATTTTCACTACTACCAAACATATTCGTAAATAAAGTTGAAAAAAGTTCGGATACAATCAGATTTTGTACAAGAAATTGACAATATAAATGACATGACATTCATTTTCATAGCATGCTACTTAAGAAAACGTGTCCTATTTTTAAAGAAATTGCTTAATGTGCTGCCTACATTTAGGGGCATATCTCTTTCAATCCTAAATATATCTCGCTAATGCTAAAAGATTTTATGTTTTTTGATTAACTAAATTTGTGTGAATAGACCAAATAAAGTCTCGCGTAAATAAAAATTTTATTGTAATTTAATTAAACCAATAAGTGCGATTTTTAACGTTTACAGACATAGGTGTAGAAAAAGTCTTTTATATGGCGTTGTTTCATTGAACAACACCTAAGATTTCGACGCACGTTCTCTACGGTGGTCATAAGTGGAACTACAGTTACATCATTGTGCCTTTTTGTATGAAAATAAACAGATTCTTTGTACAGATTCTGTATCCTGTTTCTCAATATTGAAACCTTGTTTGTCTATCCACTAAATAGTCTAAAACTTTCAACAATTAACTAAATTTGTTCAAGTAGCGTTGTTTAATGAACGCTTAATGAATAAATTCGGCAACAGCGTTTCGCGATGGGTTACAAAGTGACGAAAACAAGCGTACACTCTTAGTTAATACTCTCGGCCCTCATTAGTATTCTCTGTGAATTAATCCAAAAACAGAATTGCAAAAGGAACCGACCAAAGTGAAGAGAAATAACAAACAAGGTTCGAAACAGGGCCGTATGATGATTTTTCCAACTACTAAGATTTAACTATTAAACTTATTTATTTATATCATAGTTGAATGAGTCTGTCTGTCTGCCTGAAAAACATTTTTCTCATAACCATTTTTATTTTGTAGACGTTTACGTATGCAACATGAAATCTAATGAAAATCTCTCTGATACAAGTGCAAATTTTAAACCTAGTAACCAGAAAAAAGTAGCAGTTCTTAATCACCTCTTCATAAAAAAGAAAAGCTCGAAGTTAAGGCTTTATTAAATACAATTTGAGCTTTAAGAAGTCCTAAATTTGCATCTACATTTAATAATTTAATTTATTTGGTATATAACAATAACAATGTAAAATTTATTCATACAATTCATTTCTTCAGAATAGTACAGGAATTATTTCCTTCAGAATGCGCGCACAGCTTTAACAGACCGAAAGCGCGTTTCTTTTAATGCAGATTTTGCCTCAGGAAAGAGATTTGGCAAATAAGCAGGATGGTCTAACACTGGTATGTTATATATGCTAGAAACGGACAGTGTGGAATGAGATACCAGTTTTGCTCACACTTTTCGCTGTTGAAAATTTCATGCAAAATACTTACTTACTTATCCAACGGTCAAATATAACAAGATTACCGACTTTTACGATATTTCCATCAGTTTTTGACGTGGAAGGGCGACCCGGACATGATTCGTCTTCATCACCTTCTCAACCATCTTTAAAGCGCTCAAACCACTTGAAAGCACGTGGACGCGAGAAATATTTTTTGCCATACACAATTTTTAGTTGTAGTTTTTCTAAGTTTCACGTGAAATTTCATAACAATCCGTTGCTGTATTTTCATGGCAAAACAAAAAAAACAGCCCCTACATACACGAAGGCCACAGCTATACTGGTTTGTCTACAGACACGGTAGACATCGCATTCGAAAGAGTAGATATCAGGCTAAACAGCTGACGTACTTTTTCTATAGCAGCGCTAGTCTCATTATTTAATAGCCACACCTCATATATAATATCTATAATTTACTCTGCAGCAATTACTATCTCTTTAGCAAAAGTTCACACGTTTCTTGAGTGAAAATGTCTGTTTTTGGAAATCAAATCTTAAACTTCTTCGTATGTATAAATTTCAGGTGGGGGGTCAACCAGTTCGAAGTGCACTTCGTGAGTATAGGCTAGGTGGTCACCCATATATGAGAAGGTATATTGGGAAAGCACTTTCTTTTTCTTCGAATGCGTTTTTTCAATTTTTCCCTTTCACTTAACAAAAAATTATTTTTTGATAGTCGATGAACAGAATCCTATGACTTTTCCAAAAATCGTCTTCGACTAGGAGCTGGTATGACCTTTGCAATCAACTTCTCGAGTTTTTTGTTTCAGGATCATAACGACTAGGAGCTGGTATGACCTTTGCAATCCACTTCTCGAGTTTGTTGTTTCTGGAGCATAAGGTGATTTAATTTGCTTAAATTCAGGTTTATAAAACTTGAAAAATGTTCATACATTTGGTCCAAATTAAGCTGATCCGGCATCCAAAGCGCTGATAGCTTACGCAAACATAATTCTTCATTGGGTATTTGACATATGCGTTCTGTTCACATGTTGATAGCCTCTTCCATCTCTCTAACCTCAATCCGACGGTCGTCGGTGGCTATTGGATGGTTGTCTAATTTTGTGGCCGTCCCGAACGCTTTTCGCTAGTCAAGATGATACCTTTTAGAAAATTAGAGCAGTTTTTCAAAATTTTGGTAATATTCTGGACGTTTTTTGGGAACTAGAGCAATTTCTCACTATTTGAAAAAATACGAGCATATCAGCGTAAATTACATGTCGTTTTTAATTAATTCTGAAATCGAACGATAAACGAACTCGGTTATGCCCTCTCCGTCATCTCTCTGATTTTCTCGAAGAGGAAGAAGCCACCGCGAACGTTTCGTCTGTTAGTTGAGATGCATTCCGTTCGTCGGACTCATTTCGTCATCGGCTACTGCAAATATTTCAAAATCGTCGGAAAAAGTTTTCATCCAAACGGACGAGACTCATAAACATCCAAAGGAGAATGTCTTAGAGATCAGGACCGGCTGTTTCATAAACATTTACGATTTAATAACCAAACAAAGATTGTTAATTTTAAATCCTTACTCGGATTTACCATCAATTAATTTTCTATCTGGCAAAGGAAAAAGGAGTGGTACAGTTTTTCAACTTTTCTATGTCATACCGTCGTTTTTAAATATTTGATAACACCAGTGGCACATCGATTAAAATAAAAATATAAAAAAATTTTAGTAGAAAAAAAAACAGAAAAAAACGTGTGAATGAAGAACATTCTTCTTCTTCTTCTCTGAAACTCTTTATGCCTATCTTTCAATGTCAGTATTGGGATTTTAGTTTTAGTCTTTTCATCCATTGTTTCCACTATTTCCGATTCTTTGCTACTCCATTAATCTTATGTATCGTTTCTTGTCTTCCCCCCACTGTTTTGATTTTTCCTATCGCTTCTTTCACTTCCTCTGCTCTTCATCTTCGAATTCTTCTTCTATTGTCAAGTTTTTACCTCTGCGGCTGAATTTTCTTTCAAAAATACATTTCATGTCTCTAATATGTCTTCCGTGCTAACTTTTATATTGTTTCTTTTCTCTGTATGCTTATTTCCTTTTTTTTTTCTTCCTCCCATTGCTCTGATTACTTTCCTTTTTTGCTTCTTCAAATTCGATCTTAACTTTGTTTCTTATGGTTTTTTATGCCTCCTTACTTTCTTCGCTCCTATTATCATTATAATTCTTCCACGTTGCCTTTTTCCGCTTAACCACTTTCCTTATTTCTTCTATCCTCAATCTGGTTTTGTGGTACTTTCTTTTATCGTCATTCTCCCCCAAATTTCCTCTACGACTACATGCGTTATTTCTTTGAATACGCTACTTCTAACGTAACCTCTTGCTCTAGTTCACCGAATTTTCCATCCATCGCTTCTCGATATTTCTCCACATTCTTATTTGTTCTCTTCCTTACTTTCTGCTCCCTTTATCCCCAGTCTGTGGTTCGTGCCTATTTTTGCTTCTCGTATTATTACTATTTTCTCAATTATCTTCTTTGAAGAGGAACATCCATAAAAATCCAATTCAAGAGAATTGAGAAAGGTATTTCTGGGTACTTCTGACAGAAGAATTCGACTTTAGAACAAGGAATTTAGACTAGAGCCTAAAAAGTGTCGAGCTATCAATAAATCATTAGAGAGCTTAGAGTACATTTGAAGGAGACATAAGTAAGCGAATACATACAAAAGAAATGAATGAAACGCTATTGTCTATTTTTAGATACGAAAAAAGTTTCTAAAAGTCAAAATCTCTATATATTAAAGATTGGACAAACAAAACGTTCACCATCATCGATGTCTATACGACCACGTTTACATTCAGCAAACCAATAACGAATGGTTCTCTTCGATCGAGTTTTTTTTATCAAGAAGCAATGACAAATTAACACACGGAATTGTTTCGAAAATAACAAAAGCAGCTTCACTTAAATGGCTGTCACTTTTTTGTGAGAATTCGAATTGTCATGAAATTTTACATATACTCATTAAAAAGTTGGTACTTCATAAATGTCATATGGATTTGACAATGACAGCGCCATCTATGTGTCAGTCACACGACTTAAGGCTTGGTATGTTTAGATACTAGATCCTCTATTCACTAGGAGACACGGTTAACATTGGATGGGTGCAGTGAAGGAAATGGTAACTGCTCGGCTTTATTAATTTCTTTTTTTAATATCAACTACGTTCAAGTGGATTCGTAAAACACGATATTAGAGACTTCATTCATTGGGTGATTTTTTCTCCTAATTATCGATATCATGGAATATAAACTAGAACATCGCAACAGTCTGAATTTTACAAAAAAAAATTCTCTGTTACTATCATATAGCGAGCTTTGGTTTTATGCATTTAATTCCCGTATAGCTGTAGATGTACCGAAACAAAAGAAATTTTGGGCATTATTAGGAAAAAGTTCATTAAATTATCCAAAATGTGATTTCTCACATACAAAATTTCATTTAAACTTGCTATAAATCATCCCAAAAAATTTGTTAAAACCCGATAATATCATACGTAGTGGGGATTTTAATCAAAATCTCTCAACAACCACCGATTTTAAAAATTGTTTCGATATAATATCTTCTAGAGAAGCAAACACAACAATCGATGGAGTCTTTGTAATATTAAGCGCTTACAAAATTGAAAATTTTATTTATGAATCATATTTTTCTTTTAGTAATGTATGTATATGTGCTATATTCTCTGGAGTCAAAAGTACCATGATTGTTTTACTCGTATTTTGAAAAAATTTATAACTGAGTTATTTTCAAAGTCATCGTTACTTAAAGAATACAATTTCATTGTGTTGTACGGCTGAGACAACATGTATTAGAAGATAATATAAAATTCTACTCCCCCTAGACCAGGTATGGGGAAGTACGGCCCGCGGGCCATCTCCGGCGCGCAAAGCGTTGAAATCCGGCCCGCAAAGCGTTGAAATCCGGCCCGCGACCAGCAACTATTTCTGAACACCAGCTAATTGGAGTTTTAAAAGTCCTTATCTAGGACACAATACCCAAATATAGTTGCCCACGCCCAGAAAATAATGTCTATGTTTGGTACAAGCTATTTGCGCGGACAAGCGTTTTCAATATTGAAACTAAGAAAAAATTGTCTTCGTAATAGGCTTTCGGATGACCTCCTTTTTCCATTATTAACAATTCAGCATCATAAATGGAACCGACTTATGATAAAGTAATGCAGAAACAAAAACAGTTCCATATGTCACCTTCTACTTCGCAGCTAACTTGAGTTCGATTAATTGCAATTGAAAATGCTATTTTTTATTATAATAGTGTTTCAGAAAAATTAAATTATTACTTTTATTTTAGTAAATAATGTAATGCTACAACTTGGCCCGCTATATATTTCGTTAACAAAAAACTGGCACGCGAAGAAAAAAGTTTTCCCATCCCTGCCCAGACCAACAGTTGTTCGTACTGATTGGCCACAATTTGAAGAAAAAAGAAATAGATGCGAATCTGATAGCTGTAAAGCATTGACAAATGTCATCTGCAGGAAATGTAAACTGAATTTTTGTGTAAATAAAAAGAGAAACTGTTTTTTTGAGTTCCATCGTGAAAACTAAGAGATTATTTCGCAGTGTTATTTGAAACATAAACAAATTTTGAATAGTACTTTGTTGAGCTTTAATTCCATATTTATTTGCCCTCGAAGCATAATGTATCACATTTGATAATTTTTTTTTTTAATTTTAATTATAACAAAAATGTATCAGAATTTTTTAAACAATTTTCCCTGTTTACGTAGGGTCAGATCAGCTACCCTAAATTTTCCAAAATTCATGCAGTTAACGGTTAATATGAATTATCCCTTCATAATATTCTGATTTATTATTAATAGACCGTTAATCGAGCTTTAGTTTTCTTTTTATTGATACCACATATAATTAAACGTGACTTCTGTACCTCAACAATTAACAAGCATTTTTTCAGTAGAAAGGTTTTGAGTATTTCAAAAATTATCGACGCACAAAAAAAAAGAATCGAAATATTTGCGGCTCATTATGTCCGTAGCATTTTTGATCAAATTTTTTTTGCTGAAAATAGTCAAGAACGGTTCAATTTCGAAGAACGATTTGCCGTATGAAGAACAGAAGACACTATGGAATTTCGACTATTCGAGAGAACCTTTTAATCATTGGAATGACATATCTTATTAAATACTGCATGATTGTTATTCCATGTAATACATAATATGGGCGCAGTCAAAAGTGCGAATCAAACTGTAAGATTTGAATAGATAAAATATTCTAATAAGTAGATTTTTAATAGCTTTAAGTATCATAAAAGTTATCGCTCAAAACTTCATCCGCGGTTGCTTCATTATCTTCTTATAGATAAATATTACAAGCTGACAAAACAAATACACCGTTGTCATTGTTTAAAGCACTTCTAATAGCGAATTTGTGGAAATCCCACACAATTGGAGAGCAGCCCTCCTCAATAACGTACTGATCAGTTTCTTCTGCACACACAAGTTTGCTGACCATCAACGTAGGGAAAGACAAGAGACAAGTAGATCCGTTATACACAACCCTCTTATATTCTTCTTCTTTTATCTTTTCTATAGGCAATTCTGCCTGTTTCTTTCTTTTGTTGTGTTTTTAGATTATATTATCGCTCCATCTTTGCGATCTTTACTACCCTATCATCTCTCAGTCTACTTATATGGTTGTTCCGTTCTTTTTTCTGTTCAATAACCACTAGTTAATCTTCTCCACATTACATGTTGTTCTAATGTAGTCGCTATGCTCGATCTCTCAGTATGTTCCCCGTGATTCTCCTCAGTTTTCCCATCTCAGCTGTTTCCAGCATTTTTTGTGTTTTGGACGTGTCCGGCCGCGTTTCTGCTGTGCATGTCATTATTGGTTCTTGGTTCTAATATGTTTGTTTCTCCATATTGTATTATTGAGGCATCCTGCTGCTCCATTGGCTTTCTGTATGTGTTTTTTTACTCCTGATTCAGCATCTCCATAGCTTGATAGTGTGATGCCTAAGTAGTTAGTTTCCATAATCTGTTTACCATGTTCAGCTTCTTTGCTACTATGTTAAACTTGTGGACCAATCTTTGTAGGTCTTCTTCACTTTCTGCTATGAGGATAGCATCAACTGCATAGCAGAGAATTTTTATTTCTCTATTTCCCATCTTATAACCTCTCCTCCTTTTTATTGCCTTTATTATTCCATCCATTATGAGATTAAAAAGTAGGGGGCTTAAGGAATCTCCCTGTTTTATACCCGTGCCTATGTTTATTTCCTTTGTAAGTTGTCGTTCATTCTGACCTGTATTTTGTTGTCCTTATATATGTCTTCGATTGTTTTGATGATGTCTAGCGATATTTGCCTATTGTATAAAAGATCTAACTAATCTAACTCTGCCAAAGGCTTTTGTCAAGTTAATTAAGCAAGTGAACGCCGGTATATTATATTCTAGATCTTTATCTGTTTTCTGTCTAGTTACAAATACTGCGTCTGTACATGATCTCCCACTTCTAAAACCTTGTTGTTCGTCCTCAAAAGATATTCTTTGATTTATTAGTTTGTTAAAATTTTGGTTGTCATTTTTAGAGTAGAGTTTAAAAGATTGATTCCTCTATAGTTTTCCCGTTCTTTTCTGTCACAGGGGAATTAATATACTTGTTTTCCATTCTTCAGGTACTTTTTTGTATTTTGATATTTTGTTAATGGACAGTGCCAACTGCTCGGTCATTGCAAAAGTTAGTTCATTTGCTATTCCATCACTGCCTGTAGCCTTTCGGTTTTTTAGTTTTCTCTGAGCTTCTCCACTTCCTTTGTATTTATTCTGGTCTCTTCAACAGTTGTGATTTCTGGTGTTTCCGGTTCTTCTGTTGTGAGTTGATTTTGTGAGTACAATATTTTTAGGTAGTCTATCCAGGTTTTTATTCCTATATGTTTTACTTCTATTATCTCTTTCATTTCTTGCCTCTGTCCTCTTATAAATCTCCACATTTCCTTTTCTAATCCTCATGTTCTAGATCTTTTCAGAAGCGTTCCCAGTGGTTATTTTTAGTCATTCTGACGAGCCTATGCGTCTCTTTAAGAATCCTCTTATAGTTCTCATATGAGGGTTGTGTTTTGTGTGTCATATATTCCAGGTACGCTTTTTTCGTTTCTTTACATTTTTCTTTTATTTCCCTACAGAACCATGGCGTTTTCTTTTTGAGTTGTTTATTTTTGTCCACTGTTTTCTCGCCGATATATTCCTTTGCAGCTTTTAGAATGTTAGTTTTTATTTTAGCTTTTCTCTTTTCCAACGTCATCCGTGATTCGAGTGCTCTAGGTTGCTTCCTTAAGTCTTCTTTCACATAGGTACTTTGTTGAACCATCTTGTAGGCTTTCAACTCGTATTTATGTGATGTATTGTGATGGTTTGTTCTTATTTTATATTGATTTTACCATTCTTATTTTTTCCATGATTAATTTATGGCCACTCCCTAGTTCTGCCGAAGTTACTGCTCTTACATCTAAGATTTTGGACGGGTGTATTTCTCTATTAGTTAGTATATACTAGATCATGGATCTATCTTCTGTTTACAAAGGTATATTTGTACTGGTGGGAAAAATGAATTATTTATGCGTAATTCATTTGTATTGCATAGATTTATTAGAAGATTCCCATTGTCATTCCTGACATCTTCTTTGAATCGTTGTTTTATTCCTGGGATGATGTCATTTCCAATTCGAGCATTGAAGTCACTCAAAATAATCGTGCACCCGTTTGACGGCATATCATTTATTGTTGTCTGTAGGTCTTCGAAAAATCTCTCTCTGATACTTTCTTCTCTATTATTTTCTGGCGCTTATATTTGTATGATATTGATTAGCTCTTCTTCTAATCTCATTCTGATTGCAACAATTCTCTCTGATACGTATTTGCACTCTTCAATCTGGGTAGTTAATCTTTTCTGAACTAATATGGCGACCCCTTCCTTGGTTCTTGTTTCCTTTGGTACGCCACTTTATATTATTATGTAGTTATCTAACATAGTTTGACCCTTGCCTTTTTTCCTCGTTTCTTGAAAAGCGCTTATGTCTACCTTTGCCAGATTCAACGCTTCAGACCATGTATTACGATATGATCAATCCTCTATGCCATCTGGTACTACATAGTTTCTTGAACTTTTGAGAGTGTTAAAACTCATGGTACATACAAAAACCGCAATAATAACTTTTGTAATCAATTTTTTTACACCTTCGAACTCAAAACATAATATATAACAATTCAAACATGGACATTCAATACATTCAAATTGAATATTTATTGCTTTGGTTATCACAAATATGAGATACTACTTATAATCTTTTTGTTTCAGGTGAAAGTGACTGTAATGGACAAAAATGATAGTCCGCCGTCGTTCAAGCACATTCCTTTGCACTTTTCCGTATCGGAGGATCTCAGCCCTGGTCAACCGATAGCGACGATAAAAGCTGAAGATCCAGATACTATCGGAGTATTGGAATACAATCTTCTAACTGGTGATGATGGTAAATTTTCCTTGGACAAATCTAGCGGTGTTTTACGATTGATCGATTCCCTTGACAGAGAAACTAAACAGATGTATAAACTGATGGTGAGATGCAGTGACGGAAACCAATTTACTGATACCATCGTGAACGTTGAGGTATGTACTTATTATATGAAAATTTTCAACCACAATCGATTACACATTTACGTAAAGTTAAAAATATTCTTCTTGTCTTATTTTTATGCGTTTTGGGGGCTTTGTTTCCGCTTTATTTCGTCCTATTTTTTGTAACTAATCTTTGCCTGGTCATCCTTTCTTGGTTCATTATAATTATATGTACTTACCCACTAGTTTTCTCAAATCTACCATTCCAATCACTTTCACTTTCGTGCTTTCTCTAAGTTATTTAATTTTCTATTGCTTATTTTATTACATAAATATATTCAGTATAGTTTATTAATGGTAACGTGACAGTTTTTTTATCATTCTTAACACAGGTATTGAAAATTAATCTTCATAATAAATATCTAGTTCGACGTAAGTTGAAAATTTTTCGTTTTCATCTTACTATTGAGCATAATCGAATAGTAGCATCAACAATTACAGTTCAATGCTCTTATGGTTGTTAGCCTGAAATCTGCTAGATCTGCATCTCTATGATAAACTGCACTTGGTTATTTTAGTGCAGGTGGTTACTGAAAAATGAACTAGTTAAAAATTTTTAAACTTAATAAATTTGTATTTAAAGTAACTATTGAATTTATTCTAATAAATTGGAGGAAGCTTATTTTCCGATTTATATAATTAGTTTATAACAATTTCTCAAATGTATATTTTAATTCGTAGAGGTATGTCGGAGGTGAAAGTTTAAAATATTTATTATCATCCTTTTTCAAATCCTTCTCGCAACTTTTTATTTTGAAACATAAAAACGTGATAATTGAGGAAATGGGTTATCGACAAATTAGAGTGAATAATAAAAACAATTCTTTAGGAAAAAAACATTGCATGATCTCGACAAAATAATGAACCCAAATTTTATACAGACTGTGTAAAATTAATGTGAATCAGTTAACTAATGGTTTTCATTTTGTTGAATTTAGATCCCGCTACAAATTTTTTCACATTTCTTTGAGTACTCTATATGCAAATATCATACGAGGGCTGCTATAATTGGATAAGGCTTTATTGGGTTTCAAAAGATTCTCTATTAAGCTCAATACACATTTGCATGCGTTTGAATCAATTCCATTTCGATTGGGGTACCCCCAAAACATGTGATTTGAACGCATCAACAACTTCTTCAGGACTAGAAAAACGTTTACCTCGTAATTTATTATTAATCTGCGGTAATGAGATGAAATCATTAGGTGCAAAGCAAGGACTGAGCGGCGGATGGCCCATCAATTTGAATTTTTAACTGTTTCTATTTGAACAGATCTACGGGAGCTCGCATCGTCGTGGTAGAGAATGATCCGTCTTGGTTTCCCTTTTCGAAAACTTCTGGCAAACAACTGCTGGTGTACCATTTAGTATTGACCATTCTACGTTGCTCTAATAAAACGGTGGCGACATGTCAAGTCATTCCCAAAAAACAGGCTTCCATTTGCTTCGAAGTGCTTCGCGTGGATTGTCTTGAAAGACCGCGATTGATTTTTTTCAGCATTTATTGCACCAATCGACACGAGATTTTGCCCGGACATCGTTGGGACGATCAGGGGAATAATTTGTCCAATGTACTCTCCGCGAATCTTTCGTAAGAAGTTCAATTATGGTTTCAAGTGACATTAATTTCCACGCCCGAATGATTTACTTTGAAAATAAGGCTCTGACTGCTCGGAGATACATTAAAACAGTTCTCCTAGTGGCCGTGATCCCATTTATTGGTGATCAATTCATTTGAATGAAGGATAATGCCCGTCCACATACCACCAGGATTGTCATCGAGTATTTGAAGCAACTTAAATCAGCTCTTCGTAAAGAATGTCTATGGAGTAAGTCGAATATTCAATTTTATCGATGCCTGACAGGGTTAGAGCCCTCCAACAGAGCAGAGGGAGAAATATCTAGTAATAGAACGATATAACTTGTCGGAAAACCTAATAAACATGGAGGAAAAAGGTTTTCCCGAATGAGTTTTTATAAATATATATTTAACAAAGTTATAAAACCAAATTTGAGTGTCCGGTTTTCTTGCTGCTGAGTACTAGGTATATCAACTGAATAATTATATACTTTGAGGTGCAACGAAATGTATGGCACACCACCAGGCAACTTTATACAAGTGTGAAAACAAAATCGTTTATTATATAAACATAAAACGATAAATAATGCAGTTCTACCGACATCTATATAGAAAATATAAACTATAACATAAATAAGGAGATATGGGTTAGGTATTATTCGATATAACAACCGTACTAATAGCAGAATTTCTGTTATAATAGTCGGTCTACGCCTCCTTCGTATTTGCGGGTTGAGTGGTGTCCAAAACAAGTTCCGCATTTCTTCAAAATATCTTATCAATCTCTCTTTGTTCTTCTTGCGCTTTTAATTAACGATCTATTGACTTATGATGTCGTCGCGATTAGATTTTCGATTAAGAGTAGGTTGCTTGAAAATAATTATTGACATTGTCTCCGTAGGTAGTAGCTGTTTTGATGGCGGTTTCCAGATGTTTCTGTCTTTCATATACTACTAGGATTGGCAAAAAGAAACATTTTTTTTTGTTATTATATTAAATACAAATGCATTTTTTTATAACCTAACTGAACTCTACCTATTTACTTCTAAGAATCGATGTAAGAAGTTGGAAGATGACTGCTTTTGGTACCTCATTCCAAATAACTTCCACTAAAGTGCATCACAGTCTGTTTATTTAAAAGATTGTCATGCCAAACCCTGTCAAAAGCCTTCGATATGTTCAATGCGATTGCTCTGGGTTCCCAATAGTTGCAGGCAAAACGTTATTGACTAGAAGGTACCAGGTTGATCTATGTTTACGGAATTGATGGTCGCTGATGATGTTAACAGACTCAAGATATTTCTAGATTTGTTGCTAAGAGATAGGAGATTGATATCTCGAGCAGTAATTAGCTTAGGACCAGAATTATTGTGGTTTATAAAACAAAATCATCAATAAATTTTGTAATAATGCAAAATTCAGTTTGATATGCATAGGCAACTAATATACAAGTCCCCAATTATAATACGCATATGTAAAAAGTTTTTTTTCTTTACAGGTTACAGACACAAATGACAATCCACCTGTTTTTCTGGAAAGCGCTTACTCATTCGACATACCAGAAAACGCTCCTAGAGGCTCCAGAGTGGGTCAGATTAAAGCAACAGATCCAGATTTAGGAATAAATGCCCAGTTGACGTATTCCGTTATTAGCGATTGGGCCAACGACGTATTTTCTCTAAATCCTCAATCTGGAGTTTTCACTTTAACTTCAAAATTGGATTACGAAGAGGTAAAGCATTGTTTCATTTATTAAATTAATTTTCGTCACAGATATAACTTGAGTTATTACAGTTTAGCCCGAAATAAACAGTACTGAAACTGAAACATAGATGTCTCTAATACGCGCGCAGTCATACACAAGTTAACTAGTATAGAAGTGTTAAGTAAACCTTAATGAGTAGTCCATGAGTAAACCATGAGGCCAAAAGAATTAGTGAGTGGAGATGTCTAACGATATTAAGAGGATAATTCCCAGTTAGATGACAGTTGCTGAGGACCTTGCACAGTGGCAAAGATTAAGGAGAGCCTGGCTATCTAATGTTGATGTATTTGAAGAAGTTTTTGATACTCTATTTATCCAAATAAGATTTACTCGACTTATGATTATTAATAATACGAAACTGATGATAGACGAGGCCTTAGACAGCATTTCCCGAAGAAAATCTTAATCTTAATGATCCTAATAAAAACAAAAGAACCAAATTCTCAAATTTGTGTACTGTCATCAGTCCTTGACGAATATGCAAAATTTGAATCTATTATTTGTTTGAAATAGGTGAAAATCGAGTACAAGGATTCCGTTACATTAGCATGGATTCATTAAATTATAATATTGAAATATTTCCTTATTCTGCTAAACTTCATCTTATAGTGAAGACCTACAGGTTAATCCGAACAGAAAAAATTGAAGCCTGGGATTCATGGGTCAATAAAAATCATCCTCAAGCGCAAAATGCATCTCTCTGGAATACAGATGGTTTGAAGATAGTATAAAAAGCTGGATTAGACAGTTTTTGACCAAAATGAGCTCTCTACATCACTAGAAAACTCATTCACTATTTTTCAGGTAGAGTTCGTAGCAATAAACAAACAATAGGCTCTGAAAGATATTTAGTGCATGTCCAAACTAGCCTGAGAGTCCAAACAATCTCTAAAAGTACTAGCTAACAAAAATATAGTAAGGTTAATATTGCTACCAAGCCACAAGAGGGTATAGGATGATAGAATAATAAGGAAACAGACTGCTTTGTCAAAAAAGAGGCAACGACTCCATATTTTGGACCAGAGTTCTATTGGAGCCGTATAAGATGTGCCACTTCAATAATAAACTGAACAGATAGCTAAAGAATTAAATGGAATCTAAGTTAATCCAAAAGATTCATATCCATATCAGTTGGGAAGTGTAAAGAATTCTCTAGAAAGGGCATTAAACTAGTGGTGTCCTGCTTATTTCATTAACAGACTCAAAAACCTCAAAGAAAAATAATGCTAATAGCTTGTATATCAAAACAATGAAAAATATGTTTCGAATGTATTCTCGAAAATTGACAATTTTTTTTGTGCTTAAAAAATTGCTAGTTCCATGTTTGGACGTAATTTATTATGCAAAGTACTATGTATATTACGTATCTTACGTGTGAAATCGACTGAATAGGAATGTACTTTTTATACTGAAATATATGTTTACACATTTTTATGTCCAATACCATACTTAGAGTTTATTAGATACGTTTTGTAAAGTTGTTGCTAAATATATATATATATATATATATATATATATATATATATATATATATATATATATATATATATATATATATATGAATATTTTCTATAATATTTCCCGCTCTCAACTTTCAAAAGGCATATGACATTTGATTTCTGTCAAAATGTGAACAAACTCATCATTTTGTTTGTATTTGACAGCAAGTTACCTCGTGTCAATTAAAAAATGTAAAATTCGTATGTTTAACACTATTTTTACAAAAAAAAAACATCACTCAAACAAAAACTAATTTATATTATGGAAATCCATCACTGTCAATTTCAATAGTGATTAAGTGATTTTCTAAATTTGTTATTTTTTCACCCATCCTCGTATCATCAATTATTGTTAATTAAAATAGAAAAGTTTTGGGACAGAAGCTTGCAATTTTTTAGCTGTGTAAATTTACTTGACATTTGTTGTCATGTTTACCAACATTAAGTTATCTGGTAAGTATTTACAAAAAAATTCTCATTGTACCATAATTATTAACACTTTCAGTCCTGCTATCTTTCAATTTGACAATAATGGGATCTTTCTGAATTTTAGTTAAATGATGTGGCATTAAGTACACTTTTACTTCAACTGAACTCAAATTAATTATTAAATTATTTGTCATTGAAAATGACAGTGACATTATGTAGGAACTCCGATTTACGCAGGCAAATGAAACTGTATCTATCCTTTTTCATTCCACAGAAGTGTACGTGTATCTTTAGACAATATTTCGTCAAATTAATTTAAAATCATTTGTAATAAGAATATTACCATATAATATTAATAAAAAATGAATTAGTATTCGATTGGAACAAAAGTGTGAATATTAACGTTACGCTACTGATTGAAATATTATTTTTGTTCATTTAAGAAATAGTATTATTCCCGTGGCCTTCTGCGAGACAGAATATATCATGAACAACTTGGTATGCTGACATTGAAAAAAAAATAAAAGACGCAACCATTGTCAACTTCAACTCGTGCTTATATTGTACTCAAAACTATGGCGAATCGTTGAAAATATCAATTGACTTATGGACGCTGGATGTTTTCCTTTATAAACAAGACCACCTAAGATTGAATGTCGTTTGTCGTTACACCGAGGTCATTTTGAGGCGATTTTAAGCGAAATATCATCAACAAACTTGATCGTCTTCAAAATTATAACAACTTTATTCTTTTATACAATTCTGTATCGATTAGAGGAGAAATTGTTTCAAAATTTCCGTCTATAGATATAAATATAGCGGGACTAAACTAAAATTTATTGACATTTTGTGACGCCATAGTACTTTGACAGTTACTATTTGTGAGGATTTTCACGAAAAATGTACCAGCTGTCATTAATTATTCGTTTTTTCAAAGACAATAACGCGATTTTATTTTAGAAGGTAGAAATGAGAAGTATCTTGTATGGTAGGAAAGTTCAAAGAGTGCCCAGCTCTATACGATAAATAATACAATGTGAAAGAATCGTACCAAAAAAGTTAGATATATTCATTATTAGCTCTAGAGGTTCATGCTCAATGTAATTAGCGTCTCTTAGAACGTGTCTCGCATGTGGAATTGTTATCTGGTAACCAATTCTGCATACTGTACACTTGGAATGACTGAAGGCACGTTCCAATCAACTTGTAAACGTACAAATACCCCAAGAGATGTATGGCCATTACTCGAAACATATTTGAGATAAATAAAAGCTACAAGACTATGACTTGGATACTAAATTCACCCACTCACAGATGGCTCAAGGAGTATGCTTGTTAGAGCAGCTAGAACATGTGAGGATCTCCCAAGATATTTCCAATAACTTTCCAATAAATTTTTTTAAACTCTGATGGTATATTGATTCAAAGTATTACAGATATATTCTACAGCATCATTTGCTTTTATTCTCAACTAGAATTTGAAGAGGTAAGGAATTCAATTCGCTCTTCATCTGTAATATAGAGCAACCTAAGAAATCAGCTGATTTACGTAAGAATAGCGGCCGTGGGGTAAACCATCGATTTTTTCATTAATTTAATTTTAGACTCTATTTGTCACACACCTACGGTAAGCGTAAATCAGCATAGTCGAAAGATATCCAATAAATCCACATTTCCGGGAGGAATTGTCGCAATTCTTTAAGTAAATACTTGTTAAGAAGGCCTGAATATAATGAGATTTAAAAATAACTTAACAAAGCAAGCAGAAGCTAACAGCAAAATCATTTGCGTACCCCACGGCGGTCATATTGAAAGGGGCATCACTTCATTTTGACAGTTTTGACAGTTTTGACAGGTTGTTCATTATGCTTCACATTTTTTGTATACACCACGCGTTTGTAGGTTACGTTGATAAAGCAAACGGAATGAATGAAATACTAATGACATTAATTTTATTTTACGACATTAACTATTTAACTTTCGGTTATAAATTCACCAATTTATTATTATTTAAATTCCTCTTTTTCATTTTCAAGATCATCACTTCAATATTTTATGTATTCAATTATTCTATGGATATACATCATCAAGTTTTCTTTCCTTTCTCGAAATAAACGAGTTTGTTATATCTTTTAAATATGAAAAAACATAGTATGGTACAACAAACATTCTGTTAGGTTTAAAAGTTAACGATAAATATTTATGTGTACGTACTAAAATTTTCTAGAGAAGTAAAGAATGTGCCGACTACAAACACTAATCAAATGTCTAATGATAGGAATAAACTTACATATTACGGACTCTTTAATGACCTGTTTTGTAAAATAAAGGTGTAAATTCTATGAAATATAATTTATAATCTTCAATAAAATATGCGTCCTGCGAGGTATATAACCAGTGACGTCGACTTTTTATTATAAATTTATAATAATAGAGTGTGTTAAGAGTCGTTCATTCACAACGAGTTTTCACATTTTAAACACCTTTGAACAAACTAGAATGGGGAGCAGGTAGAAACATTCGTAAATCTATTCACTCTTATTAATAACGTGGTGAATTTATACACACGGGGCATCTTACTTACGTAATTGATTTATACACTAACTCTGTATACACTAAATTATCCACACTTTACTATTCACTAAACTACGCAATAATTTATATGAATTATTTGAATTCACCGTTCGGTTTATTTTTTACTATTCCCATAAAATTATTTACTGACTATGGCTGCTAAACTATCGCTTATTTATATTCAAAGGCTTTCTAGATAATTCTGGTTCTAGAATGCCGTTAACAAAAAAGGTCTTCCAAGAAATTGTCTCCATAAAAACATGTTATAGAAACAATATTAAGGAAATTCATTCACCAAAATATAATATAGAAGATTCTGTTGACATAATAAAACAGGACCTGCTTCACGGTCCATATCAGTATTCGTAATAATAATATATAGAAATTGGGTTTTATTACTCTATCACACATAGAAATAGACTAACAGATTCAGAAACAGAACAAAGGCATCGAAATAGTTGAAAAAGAGAAGGTATATCTACTAATAAAGGAATTTGCGCCGTAGAAGTAACCGGCGCATTCACCAAAAAATAATATAGAAGATTCTGTTGACAAAATAGAACAGGACCTGCTTCACGGTCCATATCAGTAGTCAATAATATATGGAAATTGGGTTTTATTACTCTATCACATATATATAAATAGACTAACAGATTCAGGATCAGAAGAAAGGCATCGAAATAATTGAAAAAGAGAAGGTATTTCTACTAATAAAGGAATTGTCGTCGTAGAAGTAACCGGCGCATTCACCAAACTATAATTTAGAAGATTCGATTGACATAATAAAACAGGAGCTGCTTCACGGTCCATGCCAGTAATCGAATTCGTAACAAAAATATATAGAAATTGGGTTTTATTACTCTATGGCACATAGAAATAGACTAACAGATTCAGAAACAGAAGAAAGGCATCGAAATAGTTAAAAATAGTTGAAAAAGAGAAGGTATTTCTACTAATAAAGGAATTGCCGCCGTAGAAGTAACCGGCGCATTCACCAAAATATAATATAGAAGATTCTGTTGACAAAATAGAACAGGACCTGCTTCACGGTCCATATCAGTAGTCGAATTCGTAATAATAATATATAGAAATTGGGTTTTATTACTCTATCGCACATAGAAATAGACTAACAGATTCAGAAACAGAAGAAAGGCATCGAAATAATTGAAAATAGTTGAAAAGGAGAAAGTATTTCTACTAATAAAGGAATTGTCGCCGTAGAAGTAACCGGCGCATTCACCAAACTATAATCTAGAATATTTTATTGGCATAATAGAACAGGACCGGCTTCACGGTTCATGTCAGTAGTCGAATTCGTAACAATAAAATATAGAAACTGGGTTTTATTTCTTTGTCAAACAAAGAATTAGACTATAATAGATGAAGAAACAGAAGAAAAGCATCGAAATAAATAAAAATAGTTGAAAAAGAGAAGGTATTTCTACTAATAAAGGAATTGCCGCCGTAGAAGTAACCGGCGCATTCACCAAAATATAACATAGAAGATTCTGTTGACAAAATAGAACAGGACCTGCTTCACGGTCCATATCAGTAGTCGAATTCGTAATAATAATATATAGAAATTGGGTTTTATTACTCTATCGCACATAGAAATAGACTAACAGATTCAGAAACAGAAGAAAGGCATCGAAATAATTGAAAATAGTTGAAAAGGAGAAAGTATTTCTACTAATAAAGGAATTGTCGCCGTAGAAGTAACCGGCGCATTCACCAAACTATAATCTAGAATATTTTATTGGCATAATAGAACAGGACCGGCTTCACGGTTCATGTCAGTAGTCGAATTCGTAACAATAAAATATAGAAACTGGGTTTTATTTCTTTGTCAAACAAAGAATTAGACTATAATAGATGAAGAAACAGAAGAAAAGCATCGAAATAAATAAAAATAGTTGAAAAAGAGAAGGTATTTCTACTAATAAAGGAATTGCCGCCGTAGAAGTAACCGGCGCATTCACCAAAATATAACATAGAAGATTCTGTTGACAAAATAGAACAGGACCTGCTTCACGGTCCATATCAGTAGTCGAATTCGTAATAATAATATATAGAAATTGGGTTTTATTACTCTATCGCACATAGAAATAGACTAACAGATTCAGAAACAGAAGAAAGGCATCGAAATAATTGAAAATAGTTGAAAAGGAGAAAGTATTTCTACTAATAAAGGAATTGTCGCCGTAGAAGTAACCGGCGCATTCACCAAACTATAATCTAGAATATTTTATTGGCATAATAGAACAGGACCGGCTTCACGGTTCATGTCAGTAGTCGAATTCGTAACAATAAAATATAGAAACTGGGTTTTATTTCTTTGTCAAACAAAGAATTAGACTATAATAGATGAAGAAACAGAAGAAAAGCATCGAAATAAATAAAAATAGTTGAAAAAGAGAAGGTATTTCTACTAATAAAGGAATTGCCGCCGTAGAAGTAACCGGCGCATTCACCAAAATATAACATAGAAGATTCTGTTGACAAAATAGAACAGGACCTGCTTCACGGTCCATATCAGTAGTCGAATTCGTAATAATAATATATAGAAATTGGGTTTTATTACTCTATCGCACATAGAAATAGACTAACAGATTCAGAAACAGAAGAAAGGCATCGAAATAATTGAAAATAGTTGAAAAGGAGAAAGTATTTCTACTAATAAAGGAATTGTCGCCGTAGAAGTAACCGGCGCATTCACCAAACTATAATCTAGAATATTTTATTGGCATAATAGAACAGGACCGGCTTCACGGTTCATGTCAGTAGTCGAATTCGTAACAATAAAATATAGAAACTGGGTTTTATTTCTTTGTCAAACAAAGAATTAGACTATAATAGATGAAGAAACAGAAGAAAAGCATCGAAATAAATAAAAATAGTTGAAAAAGAGAAGGTATTTCTACTAATAAAGGAATTGCCGCCGTAGAAGTAACCGGCGCATTCACCAAAATATAACATAGAAGATTCTGTTGACAAAATAGAACAGGACCTGCTTCACGGTCCATATCAGTAGTCGAATTCGTAATAATAATATATAGAAATTGGGTTTTATTACTCTATCGCACATAGAAATAGACTAACAGATTCAGAAACAGAAGAAAGGCATCGAAATAATTGAAAATAGTTGAAAAGGAGAAAGTATTTCTACTAATAAAGGAATTGTCGCCGTAGAAGTAACCGGCGCATTCACCAAACTATAATCTAGAATATTTTATTGGCATAATAGAACAGGACCGGCTTCACGGTTCATGTCAGTAGTCGAATTCGTAACAATAAAATATAGAAACTGGGTTTTATTTCTTTGTCAAACAAAGAATTAGACTATAATAGATGAAGAAACAGAAGAAAAGCATCGAAATAAATAAAAATAGTTGAAAAAGAGAAGGTATTTCTACAAAAAAAAAGTCTTGTGCAGTCACGTCTCCATCCGGTCGCATAAAAATAACTTTTGGAGACGCAGGAGAACATAAATCGTAGGCGAAATCTATTTTCTAATATCCTTATATAAAGAGGTCGGTCTTTCTTGTTAATGAAAAAGTGACAATTAAGAAATAAGAAAGAATAAGAACTGGAGAGTCGTTTAATCGAGTACGAAAACGCGAAAGCGCCTGTGTGGAATATCAATTGAATTCTTTACCACACACGGGGAGTAGATGTATAGAAGTCTTAAAAATTGCCGAATGTAATTCCATATGCCATTATTATAACTAATTGGACCGTCTCACTATTTAAAATACACCCGGAATTAATTTACAAATATTATTAATAATAACTGTACTTTCTACTTATTATTATGATAAAAGTCACTCCAATAAATATCTTTCCTCGATATTTCATTATACGAGGTGAATATTAACTCGAAAGTTTTGTAACTGGACACGAATTCGAACAAAATTTTTTTGGGAAAATCTTTGAAAACGGTTCTATCCCAGTTGGAATCCGAAATATTCTTATCAATTCTAAACAGAAATTCTGATATCCATTCTTCTTCTTAGCCCGCATGTAGAATTGTTATTCTTTTCCTTTATTAAACAAAAGTTTCGTCTAAAATTTTTCTGAACCATCAATCCATCCTTAACTGGATGTGTCATGTATGTCATACCAAGTCTCAAAGATAGAGATATTCTATTTCCTTGCCTTGCCTTTTGTATATTCTTTTGAATAAACCCCGAAACTTCTTAGAGTATACCAAAAAGTTGTAGAGGAACAATTAATTTCACCATCAGTTTCTTGGAACAGTTTCCGGGAAAGCGGCGAATTGAGTTTTCTTGAAAGAAATCAATGCAGAAAGTATTGTTTTAAAACAATGTACCAGCTCACACATCCGTTATTTCAATGGCCAAAACTAAAGAATTAAATTTTGAATTGCTACTTCATACACCTTATTCGCCAGATTTAGCCCCCTCTGTTCCAAGAGAAGGTATCGAACTTATTGAACATCACTGGGAAAAGCTATGGGGCTAAAAAGAGATTACGTTGAAAAATAAATTTATGTTTTTCCATAATTTTTGTGTTTTCTTTGTTGGGCCAAGTACTTCTGGGACTATCCTCGTAGTAAGTAATTCCAAAGGGAGACATTGTTTTAACAAAATCACAATACTGAGTGTGATTCCAAAGAACATGAAAAAGATTGTATAAAAAGTTGGGTAGTTGCATTTGAAATTTAGAAATTGGGGTTGCTAGATGTTACAAAGAGGAATGTCATAAGTAATCACGAGCTTTTAAGTTACAGGGGTTTTAAGACATTATTTTCTATATATTTCTAAAACAAATATAAGTCTTCTTCTTTTTGATATCGTATCGTATTTTCTAGAAAAAAGTAGATCAACGTTAATGCGTCAACAAACGACAACCAGGCCGGACCGGCTTTTATTTTAGGGACGACATTTCAAGCTACAGTTTCTAGTTTTTGTCATCAAAACTCTTGTAACTAGCGGTGGTTCTGAACAACTCACAACACGTTCGCTCCAAGTTTCGGCCCAATCAGTATACATTGATACTGAATGTGATATTCTTTCACGTTTCATCAACATAAATATCTACTGTATTTTAAATAGGTAATAAACAACGATAAAAACGATATTTAAATTAAAGGCATTATAGTTTACAAAAAAACCGATATAATCTATATATTTTATATATAAAAATGATCTGCTGGACCAATTTGGCTAATTTTGGTCTTGAATTATTTGTGGAAGTCCAGAGAAGGTTTGGAAGCTGAATAAATATGAAAATGTTCGGAATTAAATGAAAAAAAACAACAATTTTGTTTTTCCTAACCAACTAATATCTATCCATCCTCTATGTCGATCTATACCTCTGGCAAATAATGCAACCTTTTATCCTTGTAAGTGACGATTACAGTCGCAGTGGACACCTCGATCGGATTCATCACATTAACCACAGATTTCTGTATCATCACAAGCTCAAAAGAGGAGCTTATTCAGAGTGTTTTCACATATATAGCGCAACAGTTCAATAACCATAATTGGCTGGGTGAAGGAGCAATGCCTATTGGCATTGCTCCTTCACCCATTGGCGGCGAAAAATAAAAATGTCGAGGATCTCAACACGAGCATTCAGAATTTCCTTCCGGGTCAGTTGGTTTCCTTCAAATCAGTCGACACCGTTATGAAACATTCAACTATCTCAATGAGTTTTTAATTAAATTCGCTGAATTTGCCTGGATTACCACCTCACAATTTTCAGTTAAAACTATGATCAGTTGTCATCACTAATTAGCCTTGAAATTGCAGTAGAACAAGACTGGCTGTGAAAAAGGTGATGGAACAATCATAAAGGGAAAATACAAAGGAGAGAATCGATGATTCTAACGGATTTACCATTCGATTTTAAACGTTTACAATTTCCGGTACGTCTGGCCTTTGCGATAACCATAAATAACTCGCAAGGTTAGTCGTTGGGAGTTTGCGAAATCAACTTGGAGTTTCCCTGTTTCGCACAATTATACGTCGCGTGTTCGGGCGTCAGAAAACCGTCATCTTTATTTATTTACGCACCACAAAACAAAACAATAAATGTAGTTTATCGGAAAGTTTTAAATTGATAAACAGACTGTATTATAACTGTGTATGTCTGTCAATATCAAATGAAATCCTTATAAATACCCAGAATTTCAGAAAAACTTTGTAATTAAGTAACATCGTATGTAATTAATCGAAAATAATAATAAAATTTCATTCATACCGAGTTTTTTTATGTTTATAATAATAACAAACGGATTCATTTTGTTTATTTTTTAATTTTATTTTATACAAACATTTATTTATCGATTGAGGTAGTACGAAGTATGCCGGATACAATCTACTCAAAAAAATACTGAGTAAGTATGGTTTCTTGCTAAATGACTTGGGGCGGGCGTCATCCACTGATCGGTCTCCGTAGATCATTCTATGAGGTCTTCTGGTCAGCAACTTTTCAATCTTCTCTGTTTCATTGGATCAGTGTAAAGTTTGGATTTTGGTGGTTTCGTTGCGGTTTTTGTTTCTTATCGCTGATGTCTGAATAACTTTATTGGTGGTTGGAATACCGAGGTCTGTATGTAATGTGTGGTTGCTTATAAACCATGGAGCATTAGCTATTCGTCTTCTTGTTCTTCCGTGTATTAGGCGAGTCGCCTGTTTTATCTTTTACATCCTTGCCTCCTATCCCAGCCTCAAGGTTGTCGCTCTACCTTTTTCTGGGTCGGCTAGTACTCCTTTGGCCCAATGGGGATTTATTGCCCGCTATCGGAAAATAGCCCAGGATTTTGGTCGAGTTAAATTTTTCGAGATTTTCATATGGTTATGTTGCAGTGAATTTGTTTTGAAATGAAACACCTCAGAAAAGTAGTATCATACATTGTACCAAATTTGCTATTTTAAAGTTAAAGAGTTTTGTGCACTACTTTGAGGCCTATAACTCTCCTCAGAGACGCAACTTGGTATGGAAGTTAATAGTCATATTTTGGACTCCTCTAATCGTCATATGTTGGACTCTATAGGTCTATGTCGTTTCTCATGAGTTACACCATGTATAAATACATCGGAATTCCAGTTTAAAGATTCATCATTAATCAGCTATGCAATTCGCCTCTTCTAATTTTACATAAAGTTATCAACCAAGCAAGTATGTTGACCTTAATTTAATATCTGTCGCGCCATTCATTTATGCTGCGGGCAAACATCAAAAACTAGTTGAAATATCAAGTTGGAACATAAGTAAATCGATCGATTATCTGGTTAGATATTAAGAATAACGTGTAACTGCAATTAATAAAAGAAAAAACTGGTAGATTTTGCAAATGGCGCGATCGAAGCGGAGCTGTATGGTTTTCTAAAAAGGTTAAAAACCTGTTTAACGCGTTTAAAAGCATTTAAAATGATTTGTCGTATACTGATTTTTTCAAATAATTACAAAAACCGGTGGAAATAAAGCGAAAATATGTACGGAAAAGTTGGTAAAAGAAAAGTGCATGATACTTGTAATAAAATGAACGATTCTCAATATATTGACACTGCCTATCCGTAGGTGACAATGCGTACAAAAACTCGTCAACGAATCTATCTGTATTCTATAAATATTACGGAACGCGAACGATTGAGTTAATGTTCTTTTTGAATTTATGTTTATTTTCTTGATATTACCTTTTTCAGAATAATCTTGCTATGTTCTAAAGGACGAATGTCAAGTGGGTATGAAATATGTGGATTATTATATAAATAAAACTATAAAAGACGGAGCGGAGTAGTTTTTTTCTTCTTCTAATTATTATTTATGTAGAAAAAAACTTGATTTGATGAGAAGTAACTTGTTAGTTTAGCACAGAAATTACCAATGTGCGGAATAAAATAGTAAAAAAGTTTTTTATAAATACTTAATTTCGAATAAATGTTAAAGCTGGCCACACTGCATTTTTAAATAATCTTAATTAGTACTCTAAGACTCCAGTTGAGTCCCTCCCATCACAAGAGTAAATAGGCGTACATACAATTTGCCCTAGAATTATGAATTCGTCAACATGTGCGCAAAAAGTGAAAAATAAAGTCTGTAGATACATACAGGTATAACTTGATAATTCATAGCAGAAACCTGAATTGTGATATGAAAATTAAATCGTTGAATATCCACTCTATTCATCCGATTTGGGCAGGTGTGATTTTTGCGTATTCTCTAAACAGAAACTTTTACTTGCTCGAGGAGGATGAGATAGATCCAGAGTATCCAACCGAGATTATTGAAACATCCATGACTCTGGAAAAATTGCTGGAAGAATTTAATCCTTATTTTACATTATACACTAACAGGCTCTCATTGAAGGACATTTGGACATTATCAACTTTCTTGGGGAAGTTGATAATGCTTACCATGATTTAACTTATTCTTAACTTTGATGTTTGATTAGATGTAAAGTATGGTTCACACGAAAAGGTCTTAAAATTATTTACCAATTAAAAAACGAATCTCTTATCAAAAATCAATTATTGGCTATTATCAAGTTGTTCAAAATAACTGTATGTTACATTTGAACTACTGACAATTTCAAGTATATAACGGTGAAGGATTAGAAGCAAGGATAAAGAAGGAAAAAAAAGGGATGGTCAGCGGTTTCTTGATCTTCGTGATGCTAAAGATATTTTTATGACTGTATCTGAAATCTCAGACAATTTGTTTAATAGAAATTGGCCTGCCTTTGACTACTCTGAAACATTATCTGCACAAAGCACCGTTATATTTTGAAATATTTCGTCTAAAATCTGTTTTGATATAGATAAAGTGCCTTCTGAACTTCAACTTGAGGTCATCGGGTTAAGAATTACCGATTCATTGAAGTCACAGAGTCTAGATTGCTCCTTCGGGAAAATAATTTGAAAAACGGACTGAAGACATATTTTTAGATCCACGTATTGACCTTAAAATGAATATTGGAAAATCGAAATTCGACCTCAATTGGACTGATATTTCAAATAACAAACATACGTAAACTTCTCAGCACAAGTTCTTATTTTTCGTTAGAATACTGAGAGATGACATGATATTATCTCGTATCTTCATACCCTACCATGGAATATTTTTGGACTACAAGGGATGAATCACTATAAAATCTGTCCCTTGTCCCAAAAAAGTAGCCCCGCACTAAAATAGATAAATAAGTTCAACAATTGTATGAAAGCATCCTACTTCAAGCTTCTAAGTTAAAAATGTAGTTAGCGATTAGTTTAAACATCGTTTTTCTTGTATCTAAAAATATTTAGCTCCGCCTATGTATCTAATATAACCTAATAAATTGAATACCATTACAGGTTCAGCATTACATACTGGTAGTTCAAGCACAAGACGCCGGGCATCCTGCTTTATCCAGTACTTTGACAGTATATTGCAATGTGTTGGACCTCAACGATAACGCTCCTCTTTTTGATCCGATGTCGTATAGCATCGAAGTTTTTGAAAACGTTACAGTTGACACTAATATACTTACTGTTAGCGCAACAGATGCTGATTCTTGTAAGTACTAAAATGTTGAATTATAACTGTCTAATGCCCACTGAATTTCCACTTTCTCCCATTACTAATTTTAATACTTTACGAAACTTTATTATTAATTTAATTAGAATATGCCACTGTACATGAACAAGTAGTTGCATACATAATCATTTTATAAAAAACAGGAATCTGGATATTTAAAAAATGTGGTCTCAGTGCGCGTATGTTTTTTAGTATTCTCAATTTTCTTAATAAATAATTCTTTAGCATCATTATTGCGACAATAAAAGTGATTATAATGACAAAATTATACTGATATAATGAATTATCTTAGATTGGTACAGGTAACCTCGATCTAACCATCTTCTTTCCCTTTGTAGCTTAAATATTTTCAATCACCAAGCAAGTTTTTTACTTTTTTATTTCTATTTCTGCTATTTCTTCGAGTCAATCTACTCTTTCATCTCCCAGTATTTGATGTAGTTTTTCTATTAAAATGGCACCGGAAGAGTAGATGCTCAATCGTTTCTTTTTCTCCGTTACACTCTGTATAATTGTCTCTCCCCAGTCTTGTGTCAACTATACAACGTCCACTGATCATTCCATTGTATCAAAAGCATGTTTTAACCATTTCCATCCATAGTTTTTTTTATTTCCCTTTCTTTAAGAGGATCTAACGATGTATCATTTTGATTTTGATGTTTTTGAAGCTGTCTGTGTGAATTGTGATTTCTGCTTCATTAACCACTTCTCTTTAACAGTCTGTCATTTTTCGTAAATTCCCACTTGAATGATATTACATCCATTTTTCAGTCTGTACAACTTTGAAATTACCTCGGCTCCTGTTACACTTTTTATTCCATTCTCCTTTTGTAGAAATGTTTATGTTCATTCTTTCCTTATAGTTTTATTCTTTCTATTTCACCCATTTCCGGCAGAATATGTTAACAATCTAAAATCTTTTTCAAATTTAATATATTTTTCACAATGTAAAATTTGATATTGACTTCAAACTACCAAAGACTTTGTAAAAAACTAACGTCATTAGACAAACTTTAAGGTTTTTCCAAGTATCTGCACCTCGCGCGTATGAGTGGTGTGCAGTTTTTTCTTTCTCCATGTATCAGCGGCATTCCGAATCTTCCGTGATACCTTCAGCATGCATATTGTCCTAGATGGCCAAGTAGGGTTAAGTCACCAATCGATTTTTGCGCCAGATTAACTAAAGCAGTTGATTGGAAAGACATCTGTGCAGATTTAGTTTGCCCCAAGCAGGTGTTTCCGTCTCCATAGAGACTGTTTTGATATCAGATTTCTCAGTGATGTGTAGCTATACATTTGGCTACACCATGAAGAGGCTCTGGGTCTGCCCATATTTTTCCTAACAATATTTATTGTTTCAGCGAAAAATAAAGAAATTGTCTATACAATTACATCTGGAAATGAAAAAGAAGACTTCGGGATTCTACAGAACGGTTCGATTGTTACTAAAAATCAATTAGATCGTGAAACGCAGGCGACTTATAACTTGGTTGTAACCGCAACTGATCAAGCTTTAATACAAGAAAATAGATTGTCATCTACGGTACAAGTAAGTGTACAAATACACAAGCTATCATTGTTTTAACTAATATCTGAAATATTTTTTAGGTAACGGTCATTTTGAAAGACGTAAACGACATGTCACCCGAATTCATCACACCCAACGAGACCACAGTAGTCGAAAACGTTCCCATCAATACCGTAGTCATGGTAATCAAAGCAATAGATAAGGACGAAGGAAGAAACGGATATATAGAATACTCCCTATCCAACGATCCTCTCACCTACGGTTTATTTTCTTTAGGACCGGTTGATGGTTTGCTACGAGTCAGCGGGAAAATTGATAGAGAAACTACGAATAACTATACTTTATTAATAACCGCCAAAGATAGAGGAGATCCACCCAAGGTTACGAATATGAAGCTTTTTATTAAAATATTGGATGAGAATGACAACAGTCCAGTTTTCGATCCGAAGCAGTACAGCGCCTCAATATCTGAAAACGCCTCAATCGGCGCTAGCGTTTTACAGGTTAGCCATATTATCATCGCAATCTTTTTCTATATTTATCAGATCTATGGTTCATAGATTACCGTGAGACATAACCATCCATCTCCCTAGAAACTATCTCACGAGTAGATTTTCCAGAAATGTGATAGCTACAGTTTTCGTTACACCAAGAATGGGCTCTGGACCCATTAGAAGTTTTGCTTGAATATCAATCACAAGTTTGTATGACCGGCACCGTACAATAACACAATTTTCATACCCCAGCTGAAAGTTTTGTTATCCTTTTAGGTAGAATGATTCAGAAAAAATAATAAAAAAACTCTGTCACGTCTGGTTTAAAAAATTCATTAACTCAATCAACTGAAATACATAATTTTGGTATTATCACTAAAAAAATTAATTCATCACAAAATCCTTGATGATGTTCTTCGAAAAGCTTCAAATCTTGATGAAAACGTTCCCTTTGTTCGTCCCTCATACATACATACAAATTTTCAAGGAAAAAACTGTTTACTCCCATCTTATGAAAATTTTTCAATACTTCGGCAACAATTTTTTTGTAATTTTCACTTTTATACTTTTATTATTTCCCAAAAAATTTTCCACAGCCACTTTTCATTAACAGATAAAATACTTTCAATCTGAGAATCTTTGATAATTTTACGGAGGGGCCAAGAGCGTGATGTTCAGAGGAGTTGTAATTCAATATTCCTCGAGGCATTAGCCAGGAAAGTAGTTGTTTCCTCTTTTGACCATTGGCGAAATACATTTCGAAATTATTTCAGAGTTGAATATTAGGAATCCTTTATTTTGATACATTTTACACACCTCATTTACCATCGAAATAAATATTAACGGCAACGACGCTAGATTTCTACCTGACCAATAGCTCGCGGTTGGAAATAAGGATGGTGCCACTTAGCGTTCGATGGAAAATGTTTAACTACATGCAACAAATGCGACGCTGTTTGACGTTGTCTTCAGTTCGTGTTCAAGCCCGAACAAGGGGTGTTGAGCTGCTCTGATGAGATGGATTAACGTCGAAACTAGTCAATAGTCACACCCTCGCCTTGCAATTGTGAGCCATTGGGGATGTTAGTATCGACAAAAAGGTCGATTTACAGTTGTAATTCAATATTCGTCGAGGCCCCCTTCATCATCGACACCATTCACGCAAGACACCATCGCTCATGAAGTTTTTCCCATACACACGACTCATTCTACGATGGATTTCTGCAGCACTATGGCCTTTAGCCATTTAGAAAACGAATCACACTTCGCTAGTCACATTTGGCGGAAGAATCAATAATGGCGGACAGGTTTACGTGACTGTAGCACAACGCCGACTGACGCCTGAATGTCGTCTACAGCGCATGTCCGCTTTCTCTTGCCCACGTAGTGTCTACACGGAGCGGTTAAAGAAAAACGGCCTTCGTGTATATATAATATACACATACTTATAAGGCTCTAAACTGACTTCATGGATTTTATCGTAAGGTCTGAAGGTGGGAGATCCAGTAGGCCCTTGTTAAGGCCTTACTCATGGACCCTGCGATACTAAGATACGCGTGGCGTGGAACTCCCTTCAGTTGTACTCTGGTTTTCACTTTTTTCGTAAAATCCATCATGTGATAAATTCGTAGGTGTTCTTGTTTAAGTGGAAACTCCTGTAGAAGAATATTTGGTTAGAATTTTACGAACTTGTCTTAAATAAAACAAATGTACTTGAAAGATCCAACACAATTACACTGTTTGCAAGTAGTGCAAGTATCGTTTTATTAAAAATGTTTTTACCGAACATACCTCAATATTTCCTTTTCAATCCTGCAAGAATGCTTAACATTTTGATCTCGAGTTTTCTCGTGTTAAGTTAGATTCTTTTTTTCACACTGTTTATTTTAATTTATGTTTACTGGTAGTCGAAGTACTTATATCCTTGAGCTGTTTCTAGTAAATCTTCATTTTTACACCAATTTTGAAATCTGAATGCTAACTGTCCCTGTTCAGCATTCAAAAGCATTATGTAAAGTCACTAGGTCTTCGTTTTTCTTTCACGTAGTACGCAAGCTGATATGTTGGACACTACCACGTAATTCCAATCCTCCTTTGTAGGGTTTGTATAAGGTGGGGACGAAATAATCTCTGGAGATGAAAGAACAACTGTATTTTCATTTTGATGGTCTTTTTACCTATTTATGGTCTGTTGCTAATATTTTTGGCAGCAGATCTTTACAGTATAGGTATCATTTGTCTCAGATTTGTTTTTGATAGCAATTCCATTGGCAAGTGGAGAACCTGGCTTGATCAGACCCATCATGGTGATGATCCATAAAACTGTTCATAAATTATACATGTCTTCATTTCATTAATCAGTTAGAATGAAGATTGTTGTTCATTTTCAGACCTTGTAGTATGGAGGCTGTGATTAACCTCAATTTTTTTGTATAAGATTTTTGGAGTTATGGGCACTTGAAATATCATAGATTTTAGAGATGATTGGAAAGATGCCGTCGCTCTTTTTTTAAAAAGGAACCTAAAGCTTCAACATTTACTAGAGAGATCTGAGATTTCCGTAGTTGTCATAGTTTATCGTGAAAATATTAGGTTTGATACATACTGCAGATTGTGTCGCATATCGGATTTAACCTATCAGGTTTGATTTTTAAAAAATGTCCTGAGACATACATTGTCACACCTTGCTGTGCAAATTTTGTAGAGTGTAGTCTGATAAAAACATTGTTTCTTCGATACCATCATTATAAAGTTAAAATCACTTTTCGAGCATTTGTTGGTAGATATTTCCGTTTCTTTTCAACTGTTTGGTCTCTCTTTGAGTTAGGCTCTAGTAGTACGTTTACCGAATCTGCAAATCGATTTGTTGATAGTTGATACTGAATCCGCGGTTGTTACATACTTTATTATTAACAAAACTTTTATTTAATAATAATTTGACCTTTCATCTCACAACTAACTACTGACTGTGAACCGGAAATCCTACTAAAAGCGCCTACCTGATGATTATTCGATTTCATTTAGGAATTCTAATGGATTATTTTTTGTATAATGTTGTTCATCTTTACTTTTAAATTATTCACTGATTCTTAAAATTAAATATCGTGATGCGGACCTGGACAAGTTGTTTGCTAGTCAGTATACCAGAAGTGGGACATTATACCCTAAACAACACGAACCAAATTAGAACCCTACACCGTTTAAAGCGTTTTCTTTGTATCATATTATCATTAATTATTAATATAGTCATTTTTTCTTTCCAAAGGTATCAGCAACAGATGTAGACGATAACCTCAACGGCCGCGTCAGATATTCAATAAACTCAGGTGACGACAACCGCGATTTTACTATAGCCGAAGATACCGGAGTAGTAAGGGTAGCGAAGAATCTCAATTACGAACGAAAATCACGCTACGAATTAATAGTTAAAGCGGAGGACTGCGCCGGTGATATCAGCGGAGCTGCAGTTAGATCCGACACTGCTAAAATATCGATTTCCGTTTCGGATATCAACGACAATCCCCCAACTTTTTTAGATTCCCCTTATCTAGCTTACGTAATGGAAAATACGGTTCCTCCAAATGGAGGTTACGTTATTACCGTTCAAGCTTATGATGCCGATACGCCTCCATTCAATAATTTAGTCAAATATTTCATCAAAGAAGGAGATACAGATATATTTAGAATCAACGCTACCACCGGTCAGATATCATTGTTGCGAGCTTTGGATAGAGAGATTCAAGACGAATACATCTTGAGCTTGGTCGCTATGGATACCGGTAAGTTAATATTTGTATGTTTAGGTTCATTCCAGTCGATATTAGGAATGTCTTCAACGATTTATGGAACCTTTTACATTTATAGGTTATATATCTGATCGATTGTTCGATAATTTAGAGTCAGTTGTTGAGGGGACTTGGTAAAGACGACTATGAAGTAAGGAAGACTTCTGTTGTTATCCATAACAAGCCAGTAGTGTATTAGAGCAGTTAAAAACACTAATTTGTGTATATTATTCCTTCCTTGTTGGACACTTATCCCTAAGCTCAATAAATTTGATGATGATTAAGTAGTGGAATTTTAAGAATAAGTTATGCAGATGTCACTGTTAACCAAATGAGTCAGTACGTGTCTTTCAATTTTGGAAAGTCCAGGTTTTGAAACACATAAACTCACTCATTCAGCATGAGAAGGAGGAAGGATGTAACTATTTGAGGCATTTGATTTGAACATCCAAGATGGTATCTATACTTTAGAAGCATGGAAAGAAGTAAAAACTGCGAAAATCATGGCGTACTTTCTGGTTGGAAATTATATCCGGTGATTAGATTTAAGAAGTAAATAATGATATGCAAAAACTCGTTGAAGAATTGGAAATTATAGAGGTGAAGCTAGGAAGTAGCCAAGTAAACTAACCTGAAGGATTTCACACACAAACGCTAAGAAAGTTTTTTGTATTTCTCTTAAACAAAAATCAATGCTACACCTTTGGACTAACTATAGTCCAGTGAACAACGGTTTTTACCTCAGATTTCCATAAAGACGCATCGATTTGCTTGAAATTTTAACAATAGATAGTAAATACCTTGAAAAGCAAAGTCCAACCCCGACTAGGGGGTGGTAATTTTTTTGTTAAAACCGTAGAAATCGATAGAAAAAGCAAGCTAAGTACAAATCAATCATGTAGTTTTTTAGAAAAATCAATACTTTTTGACTTATTCGTGATTGAAATTTATTTTTACAAAAAAACATATTTTTAGCGATTTGTCACAAATAAATCGAAAACTTTGTAGCTTTTTAACAAAAATAAAAATAATAAAATTTTTTTGGCTATAGGCCTAATACAAACCGAGCTATGATTTATTAAACACTTATTTAGTGAACCGAAGATTTTAAAAAATTGAAAATGGAATATTTGGAAAACGGTCAATTTTACGAAAAAAAGGTATTGAAAATTTTTTAAAGAACTCTAAAAAACATTCAAATGAGACTTTGTAACACATAAAATGAGGAAGTTATAACGAAAATTAGAAATCCCTTCATTTCATTTTGGAATTTATATATAACAAAAAATACAATACATTATATTAAATACATGAAAATATTCTTTTCAAACCACAATCTTCACAATTATTGAAGATTCCAATTTCTTATCTATATGAGGGGTAGTTTAAGGGATGAAATGAATATATGCAAAATAATCATTTACAATAATTAAGTACTACAAAAAATATTAATATAACGTGATATTTTTAATTCTATACATAAGATCGTAATGTTTTTTAAGCATTTTTTGCAATAAGGGATGATTTGAAAGGGTGAAAAATTTTTGATAAAGTACTATTTCTGTTGAATACAACGAAAAGAATACTTTCAATCTAAATTAAGTATGATAAAGTACTAAAATTGTTTTTTTTTTAATTTATCCTAAGAGGAGTAGGAATTTAAGGGTTGAAAAACATTGATTAAGGGTTGAAAAACATAAATAGTATCCTACAACATCATGCGATCTTTATTTTATTCCAGAAATGTTGTTTTTAACTTTCTAAATGCATTAACTTTTATTTTATAGAATTTTGGCAATAAGAGGTAGTTTTCACCCCTTACAATACTTTGCACATATTGACATAGGGTAGCTTTTGAAGTAAAGGGTAAATAGAACTTGATTTCAAAATTTCCAGCAAATCCTCGCGTCTTTATGGAATTCTGAGGTGATACCATATTTTTACCGTTATTCACTGGACTATAAATATATTGAAGCTAAAATATAATTCGCTAAAAAATCGATGATTTACTATTGGTAGAAGACAATTAGAAGTAGAAGAAAAAACAACTAATAGAACATATCATGCAAATAAGATACTAAAAAGCAAAATAATTACTAAGAAGTTTGCCAAATAAGTATTTACAGAACCATGATAAAACTGATACCTATGAACGACGTAGAAATATCGACAATAGCCGAAAAAGAAGAAAAGGAATTAAGAATACGGGAAAGAAAAATTGATGACAATGAATACATACAGTGCGTGAATGATGAAACGAAAAAGGAATTTCAAAGCGAAACGAATTAAAAAGAAAAATACTAGAGCATGTGTGGCGAACGGGTAAAGACACAGTAGCCTTGTCAACAGGGCCGGATCAAGATTTATAAGGCCCGGGGCTAAAATAATGACGGGGCCCCCTTAAGGAATTCGGAAACCCGAAAAAATTCACAAAATAATATCAATACGTTAAATTTGTTGCATCAACACATCAAAAAATACAGAATGATTTCCAAATGATGGGGCCCTCTTGGACCTGGGGCCCGGGGCTATAGCCCCCCAAGCCCCTAGCTTAATCCGGCCCTGCTGGTCCATACTACAGTGGCCTTCGGGAGGTCCAGAGCAAGCAATGGAAGGAAAAGAACAGAACAGCAGCGCTTAGAAAATGATTAAATAGAATAAAAATGATATAAAAAATACAATGCTGCTATACACGGCCTGTATTGGGGTTATTTTTTTTTTTTGGTATTGGTTTCTTTTGGAGGATCTCTCTTAGAGTATATGTCTGCCATCTACCGCGAGAGGCATCGGGATATTTAAAAGGATAATAAAACAAAATTGCTCACTGAAACAAGGCGGTATTTGAAGAGTGATAGTAGGCGGGTACAGATGCAGCTTTAGCTAGTGAATTGGTTCTTTAGATTATAGGCAAACCGCAGATAACATGTAGAAAGGTTTAAGGTTCACCTAATAATGAGGAAGGCTGGGAAATTTCCAGGAAGGCTTCGGTAAGCCGTTGTTAGTAGCCTAAGGATGGGAGAGGGAAGTTTCCTTTTGGAGTTTGAAGAAAGTGACCGTTTAGTTGTCCAGGGGTTGAAAAGGGTATTTTTAGTTATGATTCGATAGTACGAATCTCATATCGGGCTCGCAGATGATTTAAATGGCTCTAAACTGAAGATATGTCAATGGTAAATCGGTATTGGCAATACCTTATGATTATTGACTGCTCGCAAGAAAAATTTTTATTAAAAAGTTAGTTAAGTAGGGTCCGAACCTTCCTCTAAGTACTGGGCTGACAAATTATGTGTATGAACAAGGGGTGTATACAGCCAAATATATTATGTGAGTTTTTACCCTTTATTCATTTTTGATTTTTTACTTTCTTATTGTATCCATGGTTTAGGATTAGGGAAGTTCTGGTATAAATATGAGATAAGGTTTTTACAGTATAAACAAAGAATGTAGTTTTAATAATATTTCTCACGTTTCAGGATCACCACCTCTAACTGGAACAGGAACAGTACGAGTTGTAGTACAAGATGTTAACGACCACAGTCCGGAGTTCAAAAGACAATCCTACCAAGCAATTATCAAAGAAAATATGCCACCGCTAACTTGGGTTCTATCTCCAATAGCTACGGACAAAGATATCGGTTTAAATGGAAAAATTCGATATAGTCTTTTGGGGGATAAAGTCGAAAGATTTAAAGTAGATTATAACACTGGAGTGATAACAACGGCCGTTTCTTTGGATAGAGAAGAAATTAGCTCGTACTTTTTAACTTTAATGGCACAAGATTGTTCTACGACGGAACCCCGAGCTTCAGCGGTCAATTTAACTTTAAATATAGCCGATGAAAACGATAATTCGCCAGCTTTCGATTTAAGTAAATACGAAATATACATTTCGGATCAAACTAAAGCCGGAGAGTTCGTTTTCGGCGCAAGAGCAACCGACGAAGATTCTGGTATGAATTCAAAAATCGTTTACCGATTAATGGGTGAACACGCAAGAAATTTCACCATAAACGAAAATACGGGAGTGATAAAAGCAATTTATGATCTACAAAGATCGTCTACCAGCACTTTCAATCTCGAAATAGAAGCCACGGATAGCGGTAAATACCCGAGAAGAACAAGTACGGAATTACGAGTTCATCTAAAACCTGGTCATTTTTTTCCGAAATTCGCAACACCGACAAAAACGAAATTCGTATTAGCCGAAAACGTAGAAGAAGGCAAAATTATAGCCAGAGTGAAAGCGACTTCGCCAAAGAAAGGTCCAGCTGCTGCTATTAGATACGCTACTGCCGGTGGGAATATAGGAGACGCTTTAAAAATCGATAAAAATAGCGGCGAAATTCAAATAACAGGACAAGGATTAGATTACGAAGTTTCTTCAGTTTACGAAGTTTGGATAGAAGCACAAGATTCGGATACTCCACCTCTTAGAAGCGTCCTACAACTAACAATAAACGTAACGGACACTAACGACAATCCTCCGATAATGAGTACTTTATTATATAACGCTTCCGTTCTCGAAGAAGAAATTCCTCCGCTTCTGGTCGTTAAAGTTTCCGCTACCGACGCCGATTCTGGAGAAAACGGTAAAGTCAAATACAAACTTCTTGACGATTTCGAAGGAGCTTTCGAAATAGACGCCGAAACCGGAGAGATTTATACCAACAGTCTCTTAGATCGGGAGGATATATCGAATTATGAATTGGTGGTAGAAGCCGCCGATCAAGGTTCACCGCAACTTTCAAGTACAGCCACCGTTCTCGTTACCGTCTTGGATAAAAACGACAATCCTCCGAGATTCACCAGATTATTCAGTGTCAACGTAACCGAAAACGCTGAAATCGGTTCGTTCGTTATTAGAGTAACCAGTTCCGATCGAGATATAGGAGAAAATACGAACGCTACTTACATTTTCACCGAGAATCCTGGAGAAAAATTCAAAATAGATCCGATAAGCGGCAACGTTACGGTAGCAGGATACTTAGATAGAGAACAACAGGACGAATATATATTAAAAGTAGCCGCAGTTGAATTAGCTTGGACAGCAGAAACTCCTATCACCATTACGATTCAAGACCAAAACGATAATGCACCAGAATTCGAACAATCTTTTTACAGTTTCAATTTTCCCGAATTACAAAGACCAATTGTTTTCGTAGGACAAGTTATGGCTACTGACAGAGATAAACAAGGTCCTAATTCAGTTATAAGTTATTCGTTACAACAACCTTCCGATTTATTCACCGTAGATCCAGCTTCGGGAGAAATTTTTAGCAAAAGGAGCCTCAGATATAAATACACCCCTCTGGAATCTTCGCCGGAAAACACTTACTCTCTAACAATATTAGCTACAGATAACGGTAAACCCCCGATGTCTTCGGAATGTTTGGTAACAATAAATGTCATAGACGCCAACAACAACGCACCAAGTTTTGAACAACAAGAATATCTCACACCGGTACCTAAAGATGCGATCGAAGGTCAAGAAGTATTGAAAGTTGTTGCAAAAGATGATCTCGATGTTGGGGTTAACGCCGATATAGAATATAGTATCTTAGGTGGTAACGGTTCGAATATTTTCGCAATCGATAAGATTACCGGTTGGATCAGATTAAAAGAAAAAGTATCCACCGTAGGTACCGTATATATTCTGAGGATCCGCGCGATCGATAAAGGAATACCACCGCAACAAACCGAAACGACAGTAACTTTAATAATTACCGGGGAAAATAGATACAGTCCCGTATTTACGGCGCTCAGTTACCAAGTAATCGTACCTGAAAACGAACCCTTAGGATCTACTATTTTAATAGTCAGTGCTTCCGATAGAGATCAAGGTCCTAACGGTATGGTCAGATACAAAATATCAGCAGGTAACGAACGTAAAGAATTCACCGTCGATACCGTGACAGGAGCTGTAACGATCCTTCAACCACTCGATTACGATAATATACAAGAATATCGATTGAATATAACGGCGGAGGATTTAGGTTTTAAACCGCGACGTACTACTGCAATGTTGACGATTACCCTTACGGATATCAACGACAACGCGCCGAAATTCGACGAAACCGTCTACGAAGCTTATTTATCGGAAAATTTACCGGCCGGAAGTTTTGTTTATAAAGTCGTCGCTATAGATATCGATTCTCCTAAAAACGCCATCATAGAATATTCGATATCAGACGGTACCGACGAGGAAGTTTTTCTAATAAATAAAACAACAGGAGTTATAACTTCCAAAATAACATTCGACTATGAAGAAAAAGATCAGTATATATTAAATATAGTTGCCGCTAATCCGGATTCTTCGATGTACGGTACAACCATCGTTAAAGTACACATCACAGGTGTAAATGAATTTTTCCCTAGATTTATACAACCCGTATTTCATTTCGACGTATCCGAATCAACAGAAGTTGGAACAAGAGTCGGTACCGTTCAAGCCACAGACCAAGATAGCGGAGAAGAGGGTAAAGTTTATTATCTCTTGATAGGATCTAGTAACGATAAAGGATTTAGCATAAACGCAGAAACCGGTACGATAAGAGTATCAAGAAATCTCGATAGGGAAACTCAGAGTCGTATAGTATTAACAGTAATGGCTAAAAATGCAGGAGGTATACGTGGTAACGACACCGACGAAGCTCAAGTAATAATAACCGTACAAGATGGTAACGATCCACCGGAATTTTTACAAAACCTATACGAAACCGAAGTATCCGAAGGAGTTAGCATCGGTACTAAATTAATATCAGTTAAAGCCATAGATAAAGACGTCAGATTACAAAACAATCAATTCAGTTATTCAATACTCGATGGAAATATCGATCAAGTATTCAAAATCGATCCACAAAACGGAGAAATACACACTTCCAAACGATTAGATAGAGAAATTATTGGAACCTACTCGGTAATCGTCGGTGCAATAGATACCGGAATACCACCTCAAACTGGTACGACTACGGTAAAAATCCACGTAACCGATATCAATGATAATGGTCCGGTGTTCGAACCAGCTCCTGTAGGTTATATATTAGAAAATAAACCTCCCAATACTAAAATTATGGTACTATCCGCCAAAGATCCAGATTTACCTCCCAACGGCGCACCGTTTACGTACCAACTAATCGGTGGTAAACACAAAGATTACGTTCGTATCGATAAACATTCCGGAACAGTAGTATCTACGAAGATAATAGACAGAGAATTAATTCCGGAATTGAATATCGTAGTCGAAGTCGAAGATAACGGTATACCGAAATTGAAATCGCAACACGTCGTTAGGATACAAGTACAAGACGAAAATGACAGTCCTTCAAGTTCTAGATCTGTACACGTGATGGTGTACGTGTTTAATAATTCGTTTCCTACGGGCAAGATTGCCGATGTTCATCCGAACGATCACGATTTAATAGGCGATTATAAATGTCGTATCGTACAACCGTCTCAATCGAGTGTATTAACCATTCCGACTGGTTGTAATTTGTATACGTCAAAAATCACTCAAAATTTAGGTTATTCCTTATCCGTTTCCGGTAATGACGGAAGACATTCGGATGTTATATCAACGGTCAGTGTGGAATTTATATCGTTCTCTAATAAAACCGTTGATAATTCTATTACTCTATTTATCACCAACATCACAGCTGAAACTTTTTTAACTCAATATTACCGAGGACTTTTAGACGTATTAAAAAGTATTTTGAATTATGAAGATACTCTCATCTTATACAGCTTACATCAAAATAATGACGGTTTAGAAATAACGATGGCAGTTAGAAACGGCGATAATTATAAAACCAAACATGAGTTGATAGAAAAAATTCAGAATAAACGAGAAACCGTAGCAAATTTGTTCCAAATTAGAGACGTCGTAGTAGGATATTCACCATGCGATGAAAATACTTGCGAAAACGGCGGTATTTGTTTAGAATCTTTAGAAGTTAAAAAGACTACGGTGATATCCGACAGTCAAAATTTAATTTTAACCTCGCCATTGGTAATCCATGAATATAAATGTCAATGCGCTAGCGGTTTCGCCGGCAACAACTGTAACAAAAGACAAGATCCTTGCGTACCTAATCCTTGTAAACAAGGTGGAGTTTGTAGACGACAAGGTTCTAATTTCCACTGCGTTTGTCCGCCAGGAAAAGACGGACGTCACTGCGAGTCCCAAAAAGATTTCGCTTGTTTCGAGAATCCTTGTCAAAATGGTGGAACTTGTAGAGAAACGCCCGACAGATCATCTTTCTTCTGCCTATGTAGATCCGGTTACAAGGGTAATCAATGCGAAATTCTAGCAGATTTTTGTAGACCTAATCCGTGTTTACACGACGGTCTCTGTATTAGTCTAAAACCGGGTTATAAATGCAATTGCGTCGACGGTAGATACGGTAGGCATTGCGAAAAAACAACTTTTGGTTTCGAAGAATTGTCTTATATGAGTTTCCCTTCGTTAAATACCGCTACTAATGATATATCTTTCATATTTTCTACTACAAAACCGAACGCTTTGCTCGTTTACAACTACGGTTTACAGACGGGCGGTAGAAGTGATTTCGTCGCTTTGGAATTGATACAAGGTAAAGCGGTTTTCTCGTCGGGAGGCGCAAGGACGGCCATAACGTTGGTTAGCGTCGAAGGACAAACTAGTAATTTAGCAGATGGTAATTGGTATAAGATAACAGCGACGAGAAACGGTAAAGTCGTTTCTTTAAATATTGGAAGCTGTACAGACAACGGAGACGTATGTGAAGATTGCAAACCTGGTGACGAAACTTGCTACGCCGATGGTATTGGTCCCAGTGGGTAAGTACAAATTTTATTCACTCTAAAAAGTAAACAACGACCTAAACTAGATAGTAAATTATATTGAATTCTTGGAAACTGTTGATGATACTTTTTTGTTGATTTGCGTAAAAAATTTTGATGACAGTAATAATACGACCTATTATAAAACACATAACATAACAAATAAACAAAATTAGGGTAGAGAAAAAAGTCATTGAAGACCAGATCTTGTGTATACGGTCAATGTTGAAAGAATCCGAGATGCAATTTATGAATTTAACCATTGCGATCACCGAAGTGTGAGAAGGGCTTGGTTCTTAGGGAAAAGTGCGGTAGTTTTTTTGCAAATTTCTCCCTTTTTCGTATTAACAGTGTTATGGTGGATTTAGGATTCATCTAGAGTTATGAATCGGTTGAAAAATTCGTTAATATGGTCTAGAAAATGTTCATTCGAACGCAGTGGTCGCCATTTAGCGGACGTAGCGCTACCGCTACCTACCGGTAGCGATCGGCAACGTGTTGTTCGTTCGCTGTCAAGTTTCTTCTGTTTTCTGTCAAGTTTTTGACAGGTGTATTTTTAACATAGAGGTTTTTATGAAACTTGACAAGCGATAAGTGTGATATTACTTTCTCTAGTTTCTTTTTTAAGAATGACTCCACTTTTATATGTATATAAAAATGAATATTACAATTCATAATAAAATTATAATGAATAATTTATGCAGTTCGAATTCATCTTCTTTCATCTTCATAAACGAATTCAATCATTTTTCTTCATCTTAATAGATTGATGACAACACACAGTTGATTTAACAAACGTCTGATCTGGCTCTGTCTCAGTTTTTGTTGATGTTTCTCACGTGTCAGTTCCGCTAGTACTACCTAGCACAAAATCAAAGCGTACGAACCGGAACGTGTTGAGTTTCTAACGTATATCCTAAGAACGATTCTTTTAACTTTCTAACTTTAATCAGTCGATTGTCCAATACCATTTGTTGAAATATTTAGATGATATCGCAGGTTGCCCAAAACTTTAGGTTTGTAAATAATGACGCCGAGTCTCTGTAGACGTATTATCTTTCAAAAACAAATATTGAATGACTCGATACTCAATTTTTTCTATTCCTCGAAGCTGTTCAAAGAGTATTTGAAAGGGAGAATTTACTGAAAGTAACGATTTGGTCGTCACAATCGCCCCAACTCAACCCTATTCAGTTGTTGTGGGACAAATTGAACAGGGAAGTCAGGTAGCAATGTCCTATTTCCACTTTACAAAATGGAAATGTTGTTCGAGCAACAGAAATGAAAATATGAATGAAAACATATACACACATTAAGAGACAGAAAGAGAAATACAGACATAAGACACGAGTGTGATGTGGAAGATATAGTCAGATGGGGACGTAAACGTAGAAGAGCTTGGAATAAACTCCTGAACAGGATGACCAGAGAAAGATTAGCAAAGATCGTCGAGACGGTAATCCTTTAGGAAGACCTCCGAAAAGATAGATGAATTCAAAAATGGATTGATCTGCAAATTGAGTGGAAGCAAATAGACAATGATTCTTCTTTTCAGTGCCGTCTTCTACTTTCATTTCAAAATATGTGGCCTAGGTAGGACGCTTTTCTTTTTTTAATAGCTACAAGCAATCCTAAATCTTTAGCCATTCTTGTTAGTACCTCCGTATTGGTTACTCTATCAATCCAAGGTATTCTTAAAATGCGTCTATACAGCCACATTTCAAAAGCTTCTAATTTTTGCATTAATGCTAATTTTAGTGTCCACCCTTCCACACCGTAAAGCAACGTGGAGAGTGCTCAGGTTGCGGTCACTCAAGAGCTTTCTCATTTTTATGAATGTGGATCTTGCCTGTTCAATTCTAATCTAAATAACTAAATCAGGGTTCCATTCATAATTTCTGTATTTGAAGCGGTGTACTATCTCAATGGGATCCGTTTCTATATACAGATCTACATTTTGTATTTTTCTCATATTAATCACCATAAAGAATCATCTGTAGATCTGCCAATAAGACAGTATCATCCGCATAGCGGAGGTTGTTGATTGGTAAACCGTTAATTTTCTTCCAGTGCCTCTATAAATATTTGCTCCGAGTACAAATTGAACAGTTGATGAAATGCAATTCGACGCCGATTATTTGTCAAAATAGAGAAAGGAAAGGGGGCTTACATCGACAAATAAAAAATCACGCAAACTATAGGATGGGCAAAAACTTTTGACCGGTAGTGTACGTTATCAAAGCGATTAAACCAACGCTTTGCCGTTCGCTCATTAACTGTATTTCCCCCTTCAAATTCACATATTTTTCCCCGCTGCCACGGCTATTTTAAACTTTTGTTTCTTATTTATCACACTCCATACTATTTATTGTAAAAAGTATCACGTCGTCAATAAACGTAGAGAGAATAATGAAAAGAAAGTTTAGAAATTAATTTTAACAAGTTACGCCATATTTGTATTGAGGAGTAAGAATTTTCAATTCTGAAAACTTATAGAACACCCCCTGTATATTATTAATAAAGGGTTCGGCGATAAAACTGGAAGATTTCGTAAATAATTTTATTGTCGAAAAAATATATGTTTTTGTAATTATTAACACAATAATGGTAAATGTTAAAAAAAATGTTTTGAAAACTACATCTACCAAATGTCCTCCGTTGACCCCGACGGAGTTGATCCTGAATGTTCTGCATAACTCTTCGCAGCATATCAACAGGTATTACTGCAATCTCGTCACGAAATGTTTGAGGGCCAGGATTGTCCTGGGTGGATCAATTCCAATCATTGCAACGGATCTCTCAGAATTAACGGTAACTGTATTTTCAACCTCATCCTCAAAAAAATCCTAAACGATGATTCCATTTGCCGATATTGCCACTTTTTCAGCATGAAGAGGTGTTTCATGAAACAAACGAGGCTTCTCCTCCGCCCAGTACCTGAAATTTTGTTTCTTTACAAAACCGGAGAGGTAAAAGTTATTAATTTAGTCATCATTTTCTTCCAACCTGGCAAGCATAACCTCACAAAATCGAAGTCGCTGTTGATAATCACCCGGGTGAAGATATTGAACAATTTTATACGGGTGATATCGAAGATCTTGATGGAGTATCCTTCTCACCGATCTCTCACTTATTCGAAGGCGTGAGGCGGACGGTCGATCGACTTGCTTGTCGAATACGATATTTTCAGGGGTTTGAATCGTTCTGGCACTACCACCTCTTTTTCTAGACGCCAATCCAGTTTGCTCGAGGTCCGTCCAACGCTTCATTGTAGACTAAATGGGTCTCGGGTCCTGGCAGGCCTGTGACTGTCTTCCCTATCACTTCACCGCGCACTACAAGGCCCTTCTTCCCGTTTCATTACCGAATCCTGTACATTGTAACAAATAATTATTGTACTTTATATTTATTTTTTTAATATTGTTGCAGGACTTTAAATTTCAATAACCAACCGCTGCTCATAGGAGGATTGATTAGTGCAGATCCTGTACTGGAAAGGCCCGGACAAATCCACACGGACGACTTCGTCGGATGCGTCCATAGCGTATCGATTGACGGCCGTCAATTGAACTTGAGTCATCCACTATCTTCCGAAGGAATCGTCAATAGATGTAGTCATCGCGCATCGTGTCACAACAATCCTTGTTTTGGTTTTGGTACCTGCGTGGAGCATTGGAATACCGTCAGTTGTGATTGCGGTTCAAACATAATAGCCCCCAACTGTCAATCCGCCTTGCAATCGATAAGCGTAAGCGAAGGAGGCTTCGTGGAATTCTCCATATCGAAAAAACATAAAAGGATGCAGCTTCTGGATGATTTTTATAGAGGTACGACGCTTTGGAATCGGAAAACTAGATCTCTCGTAGATTTAGTAGGCGATAATTTAAATCAAGTCGGAAAGACTATTAGTGTACTTTTCCGAACGGTTAAAAAAGACGGACTCATATTTTACGCTACGAGTAACAAGCACTATACTTCGGTGGAATTGATTAACGGGCAAATAGTCTACATCAGTAGACTTTCGACTGTGATTAACATGACGGATTCTCATATCGTTAATGACGGTATGTGGCACAACCTAACGTTACATTCCTACGACCGAAGTATAAGAATTAAATTGGATAATGAAAAATTCGGCGACGAATTAGAAGCTTCCGGAGTACACGACTTCCTAGATCCCTATTTGACGTATCTTTCCATCGGTGGTGTCGCAAAAGAATACTACTACGTTAACGACGTTGTTCTAAATTATTTCGAAGGTTGTTTCGCAAATTTCACCGTAAACAATGAAATGCAACCGTTAAACGGTTCGGGAAGTATATTTTCGGAAGTTCGTTATCACGGAAGGGTCGTTAGAGATTGTAAAGGCCCCATCGGTGTAGGAACAGCCGCAGCTCCGGATCCTCTCAGTATAGGAATAACTTTGGTGATTGTTTTCTTCGTGGTATTACTCGTAGCTATATTAGTATCTTTCGTAGCGTTCCGTTTAAGAAAACAATACAAAGAAAAAGGAAGTACTTCGAACAGTCCTACTGGAATACAAACAAAACAAAACGGAAACGGAGGTATGATGGGACCGAACGGAATTAACGTAACCAACGATAACGTTCTAAGTAGAGTAATGCACGGTAATGAAAATTCGATGTCGTATCATACCGACGGCGACGTTATACGAGGTATCGGAGGACATTCGTTAGTAGGACCAGAATTATTATCGAAAAAATATAAGGAACGTGATATTCTTCAAGGGGATTTACCTAGACCTCAACGACCCGATATAATAGAACGAGAAGTTATAAATAAAGGACCACCTATAAGAGACGAGCATCATCCTCCGATGCCTCCAGCGTCGAATCATAGTCACGACCACGTCGCTACCGATTTAAATTCCGAAATGCCGGAACATTACGACTTGGAAAACGCCAGTTCCATTGCTCCTTCGGATATTGATATAGTGTATCATTACAAAGGTTACCGAGAGGCAGGTGGGGTTAGAAAATATAAAGCTACACCACCGCCGCTTACCGGATACCATCACAAACATCAAACAGGTCCAGGGCAAAATCAACATAGACATTCCCCTCATCATCCAACGGGTTTTCCTCCGAGAGCCCCTCCCGTTACTAGTCCAAATTCCCGTCCGCACCAAAGTACCCCCTTGGCCAGGCTGAGTCCGAGCAGCGAAATGAGTGCCCAACAACCAAGAATATTAACGCTGCACGACATCAGCGGTAAACCTTTACAAAGCGCTTTATTAGCAACTACCTCCAGTTCGGGTGGAGTAGGTAAAGACGTTTTACATAGTAATAGTGAAAGAAGTTTGAACAGTCCCGTAATGTCACAATTGAGCGGACAAAGTTCTAATGGTAGAAAAGTAACAGCACCGCCACCAGTTACCTCGTCGCCTCCAGGAATGGGGCTAACCGCCGAAGAAATAGAAAGACTGAAATCTCGCCCTCGCACCTCTAGTTTAGTATCCACGCTCGATGCGGTTTCGAGTTCTAGCGAAGCACCTCGCGGGGGCGGAAATAATCACCATTTGCGCCATTCGCCAGTGCCAGAAACGCACCACAGTAGTACCACTACCGACGAAAGTGGTCACGATAGTTTCACGTGTTCGGAAATCGAATACGACAACGCCAGTTTGAGCGGAGAAAAGTACAAACCTAGTGAATCAAAATCGAGTTCGGGTAACAAAAGTAATATACCACCACCGTGTTACGACGGATTCGATTCATCTTACAGAGGTTCTATGAGTACTTTAGTAGCTTCTGACGATGAATTGGGGGGGCCTATGTATAGGACTGATACGGGATCGCCCCCGACGACGGCATTAGGTTGGGAATATTTTCTCAATTGGGGACCGAATTTTGAAAGTTTTGCTGGTGTTTTTAAAGACATTGCGGAATTACCGGATACTGTAAATAGTCGAGTGCCATCAGCGTTACGATTGACGAACGCTCCTAAACCATCCGAAGAGTACGTGTAAATAAATAAATTACGTATGAGTGCAATTTATTACAAATATAAAAGTGTAAACAATTTGTGAACCTTGTATCAAGGGATGATGATATTGTAATTTTCTTGCCATACTTTTTTGTATTATTTTTTTTATTGTTGTAAATTGTTTATTTTCATTTGAGATACCTGTGTAAATATTTCAATACTAAAGTCATCCGTTTAGAAAATATGAAACGTTTTATTTAAAGAATAAAAACTAACTGAAAACAATGTGTCTTTTTATTTATATAAATTATTTCTGCCGAAATTTTCAAATTGTAATTATTAGTTATAAATACATAAGACTTGATATAGTTTCTATAATTAAATAAATGAAGTAAAATGATTTAAAAGTTTGTCAAAATTTTGCATATGATTTATCGACTAGAAAAAATTTATGCAAGAAAACCTGGCAACAACGCGGCAACAAAACATAAGGACTATCGTCGACCAGAGAGAATTTTTTAATTCGCTTGCTTGAAAATCATTTGATGAACTGCCACTTCCTGATTCTCCCAGAATAAGGAAAGTCTCTAATGACAAAAGACACTCTCAAGTGCCAAATGACAAGTTTTTGTTTATGAAAGAGAGTTTCTAATGAGAAAGTACAGTTTGTTTTTGTAAAAGAGAGTCTTCTAAGACAATGAGAATCTTTCGATTCGCTTTCCAAAAGACATTTTAATGGACTACCTTTCCTCGATTTTCCCAGAAGGAAAGTGGCAAAACATCTATTATATCTAACATCAATCAAGTAAAGACAGTCTCTAATGATAAATGACAGTTTCTTTTTATAAAAGACACTGTCAAGTGACAAATGGCGGTTTGTATTTGTAAAAGATAATTTCTAATGATAAATTACGATTCACATCATCAAAAACAGTTTAATGGACTGCCATTCCCCAATTCTGAAAGAAGAAGGAAAGTGGCAAAACATCTATTAGGACCAACATCAACTAGTGGAGACAGTCTCTAATGATAAATGACATTTTCGTTTTATAAAAGACAGTCCTTGGGGGAAATGACAGTTTATATTTGTAAAAGACAGTTTCTAATAACAAATAACAGATGGTTCATGTAAAAGGGAGTCTCCTAAGACAGTGGGGATCATTCGATCTTCTTCTTCTCAATAATTTTCATTTACTCTTATTTTATTAAATAGATTTATTGAAGCGGTTTGAAAAATATTATTCAAAAACGTTTAATAATTTTATTAAATGCGATTGTGAATGAAATGACACACTTTATAGGTACATAAGTAGTATTATTTTGTCAGTCGGTTATATTTTTTTAACGAACACTGATTTCGTTCACCTAGTCAACTCTTGCATTTGTTTCTTCATGTATAAATCGATTTGTGAATAGTCCAACAACGTACTCTGAACGAAACCGTGTAATATATTGGGCCATTCTTCATCTAACAGCATTAATTTGTACATAGAGTTCTTCATTTCATCCAATAAATTTAGAATATTTTGTTTAGCTTTGGTTCTCATCGAATTTTCTTCCTGGAAAAAATTTTGTTAATACCAATATTATATAAGAAAATTAATTATTATTATTCTACAATTAAAAATACTTCGGGGTTGTAGCACGAATTCTCAAACTACATTACTTACATACTTTCACTTCTGCAGGAATCACTGGAAGATGATCCTGACAAGAGACTGCAGTTTTGTTAACCGATTATTAGTCAAATATATCCGAACAACGTTCAGTTATCAGAAGAAACAAAATTTGTGTTAAATGGCGAAGTAAATCAACTAAACTGTTGATATTTGACAAAGTATTCGAATGACGAAAAGCTATTCTCAACGACAAAAGAAAGTGGATGTTTCAGCATATTGGTTAGGCTGGGACAACTTTCCGATACAATTCTCAAACTAAGGTCTAACATCCTTGGAGCTAGTAAGGATACTAGAATTTATTAGAGCTCTGAAACTGGAAGGGGAATGTCGAAAACGCTTCTTGTGGTACAAAAAACTAAACCTTGAAGTTACAATAAACCATAACCCCTAATTTTCTATCTAGACATCATCAAGAGGACTAGCTACTGAAGAAATATAGCAAACTTTGTCAAATACACTTAGTCCTGTAGATAATTTACTATCTTTAAGGATATGCTCTCTTATAAAAACCAGGAGAGTTGATGTGCATTTAGAAACCACCAAAAAAGACTTTGACTTTGGAATAAAGCAAGGTTCTGATAGATTTGCAGCATTTTATGATACAATTTTGAAGTTTTGACTCTCAAACAGTCACTACTGATTTATTACTTGTCTGTACATTTCAAACCATTCTTCTGGACTTTTATTCCTGTTAATGTCAACAAAAGAAAAGTGGCAAAATATATATCAGGACTAACATTAACCAGTGGTGATTTTCTAATCGCTTTTTTTTAAATTAATTTTATCAAAAATCAATTCCATTTCTTGTAATCTTAACACTCTTTTTAATATCAATAAAAGCAGCCAAGGGAATATAGAAATGTGCAAGAACGTTCTGACTTTAGTCCTTTTAGATATTGTGCCACTTTCTCGGATATAACCAAAGCAAAATATTCATAAATTGATCAAGGTTATTATACTTGTATTTGTGAAGGTTTTTTCCACTGAAGCGCTTCTTTACTAATAACAGTTTTCAAATCAATATCCGCTGTAAGTAACCAATTTTTCGCATCTTCTCCAACAGCATTATTACTAATATCGATCCTCATACGCACTAATAAAGGTTGTAGAAGACACCCGGGTAATGACCACAAAACCAAATCGCTCAATCCCTGATATTCCTCATTAGCCACTTTTATATCCTGCTCCGATACCTAAGAAAATATTTATATCATTAATATTATAATATTAAGAAAGCAGAGGAAGAAAAGTTGGACATATAGGAAAGAAAAATACTCCAAAGGATACTAGGGAATCTATTTGGAGTAGCACAACTAAGGAAAATAATGAAATCCAAAGGAATAAAGTGGATGGGTCACATACAGAGAATGTCAGATTTTAAGGCAACAAAAAAATAATGGATATAGAACAAGGAGGAACAAGAAAAATGAAGAACAAGGAAAAGATGGTACGCAGAGGTGATGGAAGAACTAAGGGAGAGAGGAAACGAAAAATACTAGGAGGTAAAAAAGGAGGGAGAATTGTGGCTGAGGAGAGAAGATAATGAAATAAGGAATCTATTTGGAGGAGCAGAACTAAGGAAAATAATGAGATCCAAAGGAATAAAGTGTATGGGTCACATGCAGAGGCCAGATTTTAAAGCAATAAAAAAATGATGCGACATAGAGCTAGGAGGAACAAGAAGAAAAGGAAGACCAAGGAAAAGATTAGAATGATCTAGGAGGTAAAACAGGAAGGAGAATTATGGCTGAGGAGAACGAATAATGAAATAAGGAATCAATTTCTAGAAACAGAACTAAGGAAAACAATAATGTCCAAAAGAATATAGTGGATGGGTCACAGATAATACCAGATTTCGTAATAAAAAAAAATGATGGACATAGAACAAGTAAGGACGAAAAAAAAGGAGCACAGAGTACGCAGAGGTGATGAAAGAGTAGAATTTAAGACTGGAAAAAATAGGAAAGAGTGGAAGGGGATCAATTCCATGCTATAACTACTAGACAAAACTCTAAAATCGTGTAATATGTAATGGAAAACTTTTCATGCTTTTCAAAATTAGAAAAAAAATTACGCGGGGTGATCTAAATAATTTCCCGATTCGATGTAGTCCTTTTCAATTGTCTTGTGGTTCAAGCACGTGCAAAACTTCACTCGATAATATAAAAATCCCGTGTGCAAAGTTTCGTCAATTCCCTGTGCTTATATAACACTACCGTGTACCTCTTTGTTATTTATCATCCTCAAACCCCAATGGGCCAATCTAAATATCGCGTAGTTTTTCCAATTTTTACCGCCTATTGGATTACCTTCGGAATCGATATAGAGCGACGACAAACCCTGTATTTCGGCGAAAGCGTTAATCTGTCCCAAATAAGTCAAATTGGTTTCCTTGAAAACGAAATGTCCTATATTGGGAAAACGATGTTTGACTTTGTTCAGTATACCGGTTATGCTGTTAAAATTAACGTAACAAAATCTAATTGTCGTAACATCGTTCGCTTTATTATTATTCCATATTTTATCGATAAATCTCAGAGCACCTTGACCGTATACGTTAAGATGTCTACCGCATATTTCAATTAAATAATCACCCCCTAAAAATAATTTCATTGGTACATAGATATTAAATAAGTGTCACTGTAAATATTTATTTATATTACTCACCCTGTTCTCTATCTTTCGGTAAAGCGGGAGAAGTTTGTTTTTTTGCTTTGGCAGTAGATGCTCTACAAAAATGTTTTGTGGATATTATTTTGCTATGTCCGGCGCTTCTAACATTCCTAGTTGTAATTTTGGTTTCACTTGATGAATTCGTCGTATCTGAAGAGGTTGTAATTTCCGTTGGAAGATTTGTGATGACAAAATCTTTGGAATTTTTCGCTATACTCTCATCAGTTAATTCAGACGGAGTTGGGGGGAGTCTTAAAAATTGGAAAACAAAATTAAGCAATTGAACAGAACTGAATGAAATTTGAAAATTCTATGGACTGCTCACGGCGAAATATGTCAAATAATATTATATTTAATAATTCTCTATTATTCATTTGACTAATTTCACTTATATTTCTTTCAAAAATTGAGGAAACACATTCGGAATCGAATTGGGCACTCTTAAATTCATAATAATAACGTTTTATCTAATTCCGAGCTTTCATAATAGTTAATAGAATCTTCAATGTAATTGAGCATTGTTATTATGAAAATAAGTCTTCAAATATTGGAACCATTTTTCAAAATAAGTCAAAACACTGCAGTGGGTAGTTTGATACCTAAAAATCAAAAAGTAGATACGTCCTTGTCTACCAAAAATTTTAAAAATGGCACTACTTGCATATTTGAAAAATTTAGAAACATTAATCCCAGAGAACCAGACCGTCGTAATATTTATGAACGAGCCTACAATTTTACCTCTCCCCGGTTAGCAGCCTGCTGGTTTCAGTAGCTTCTTTGCTTCTGGAAAACTGTAAGCTACTGTGGTTGAATTGCTTCTTGAGTTCCACAATTCACGGTTATTGACTGTTCCTCGTAAATATTTCGACGGAATGGTGTTTAGGGAACACTATTTTTTTAGTTGTTTTAGAAAAATGTCTTTTGCATTCACATCAAAATATAGACCTCTTACTAATGCAGAAATTACGGCAGAAGTCAAAAAAATAATTAATGGTAGAGATGATGATGATGATACAATAAATGATTCTGAGGATAGTAATGATTTATAAGATAATAATATCAGAACAAATCTTATGGACGTGGATGACTTTAAACAAGATGTAGATGAAATGATTGATACAAATAATGAAATTGTAGAGTCTAACGGAGATGAATATTCCACTGTCTCGCCTTGTCAAGGAATCTACGATAATAAAACCTGGGAAAACACAATTGAAGAGTAAAAATAAGAATAAATGGTCAACACCACCGTCACACTCAAAAAGGGTATCTGAAAGAAATATAAAAGAATCAAGGAATCTCGCGTAAAGCAGCTAAATACAAAAAACAAAAAGAATCAAAACATCTAAAGAAGAAATTCTGGCTCTTTCGGGTTTATTCATTCTTACAGCTGCTATGAGAAGCAATCATATGAATGCCAAGCGGTTGTTTGACCGTAATCTTTCGAGAAGTTTGTAGAGGGCTCTAATTTTCGATTTCTCTTAGATTGTTTACGTTTTGACAACAAACTTTCTCGTTCAGAAAGATTACAAAACGATCCATTTGCGCTGGTTAGAGAAATTTGGGATATTTTCATATCTACTTGCAAAACTTCATACATTCCAACCTCCTACATTACAATTGATGAACAATTGTTAAGTTTCCGTGGTCGATGTGCATTCAGAATGTGCAGGGTGGGCCAGAAAGTTATGCGAATTTAAAAACATAATAAAAAAACTAAATATAATCCACATACAATTTTTTATTTTATTTGAAATGAACAACTGGGAAATTCATTTCTTAAAAAGAACATCATTGAAGGTGTGCACCATCGCGCTGCGAATATTCCTCGAATCTAGATCTCAAATTGATAAAAACGCAAATGGAAAAACCTCAATAATCTTATATTTTTTTCATTTTTCTGTTAATTTACGTATCAACATCTTATTCAAGTCTCATCCCGATGCAGTGACATTTTGAAATTGATCAATTTCAAAAAATTGAATTGATTTTAGTTCAATTAAAATAATTGGTCAAACAATTAATCAAAATAAAATGTTTCTATGATAAGATTTCTATAAAAAACTTTGCAATTGCTGTCTCGGATGGAAAAACCTCTATAATCTTATATTTTTTTATTTTCCTGTTAATTTTACGTATCAATTTCTTTTTTAAGTCTCATCCTGATGTAGTGACATTTTGAAATTGATCAATTTCAAAAAATTGAATTGGTTTTAGTTCAATTAAAATAATTGGTCAAACAATTAATCAAAATAAAATGTTTCTATGATAAGATTTCTATAAAAAGTTTTGCAATTACTGTCTCGGATGGAAAAACCTCTATAATCTTATATTTTTTTATTTTCAATTGATTCATTTAAAAAAAATTAATTAAAATTAGAATAATTGGTCAACCAATTAATCAAAAACGTCTATGTTCTTTTATTTTTTTATGTTCCCATTAATATTATATAATTTTTAAGAAATTTGATTGGTTTTAACTTAATTAAAATAATCAAATTAAACAATTTTTTATGGTAATTCTTCTCAAACAAGATTACAATTATTATTTCAATCTAATTACCCTGTATATTTTCCCATTTTCCGATTTTCAAAATCAATTTCTCAATATACTATCATTTCTTAGTTAATTTTGATATGTTCAATTTGTTTTTGTTTAATAATAATAATTTTCTAAAATATAAAAACAAAATAATAAATATTATAAAAAATTCTTACCCCAGAGGAATTTGTTTTATAATTTCATCTTTAACTAGTTCGACGTCAAAATCTGATTCGCCGTCTGACTCACTCTCCTCTTTGGATACAAAAGAATTAGTTTGTTCAGTAAGATCATTACTGCTCGTCCCAGAACTACCATAACTATCTATAGTAAGTTTTTCTTCGATTTTATCAATAACGGGAACCAATATAGGGGGTAATTTGAAAAATTCATTTGACGATATAGTGTTTTGTGAAGTTTCGGTGTCCTGAGATAAACTCCTCGATATATTCAATTTTGTTTCTTGCAACAGCGGAATTTTACCCAAACATTTATTAGAAGTTTTATTTAATGGAGTCATGATGAAATCTAAATCGGGTTTTAGATTATTCAAACTCCTTTCCACGACATTTCCGTTTGTAGTTAAACATTTGGTTTGTGATCTCAAAAACTCCCAATTAGTTCTGGCGTTAGATATAACTTCGTCTCGTCGACAAGTGAGGGATACGTCATTTGTGAGATTCATAAACATCGAAGATGATACTTCTTTATTTCTTCTCCAAGCCATTGCCGCTTTTCGTACTTGATCAGTTATTTGCATCGAATTAATTTTATTCAAAAGAGGTAAATAAGATACCAAAAATGACATACAGTCACCTCTCAGTAATACAGGATTATTATCTATTGATATTTCTTTGATGTTCGTCGATTTTGCTAAACTACTCATATCCTCGATACTGGAAAAAATTTAAACATACTTCCTCAAAGAAAATTCTATTCAGTTAGGAATAAAAGAAAAACAAAAAATGAAAAACTAGAAAATATTCTATTTTGATAACAATTAAATACTGTAACGAATTTATATCCACCCTGTGGCGACTGTAGCTCTAACCATTAAATGGACTCGAACAAACGGCCTCAATATCGCTCAACAGAAAAAGGAAATCCTGGTGATAAAGGGGCATAAGAAAACAAACAGCCTCTTCAGGATGGTTGTAGAAGTAAAGAGGGTCAAGGCAAAGAATAAAATCAAGTATCTAGGGGTTCTAATGGATCTGCTGTGCTACGATAATATTTCAAAATTATCAAATATTTTATATAATTGAAACCTTGTTCTTTATACGGCCTCACAGAATTTGAGATTGAATAATTAAATTGAAAGTAATATGAGGAAACCTATGGATCGTAATTTCTAGTTGTTTCTAAATAAACATTATAATAAAAAGTGAACAATTTCACCAAAAATTATAAAATCACTATAAATGTATACTTACAATTGTATCTCATTATTACTGACAAATAATTTGACTAAATTAGGAACTTCTGCAAAACCAAGTAATTTCTTCAATCGATTCCTTCTTAGATTTAATTCCTGAAGCGAATGAAGTCCTTCTAAATCTTTTACACCTATAATTTTAATTTGATTCCCAGCTAAATTTAATACTTTAAGATTGGTTAGTTTCGATAACCCTGTGACTTGTGTTATTAAATTACCGTGGAGATCTAGTACTTCTATATTAGTGAGATTCTCTAATCCTTCTATTTTCTTTATTCTGCAAATTGCATTAACATTGCATAAAACAAATAAAAAAAATTAAAAAAGCAAAATAGGTAACATGGAAGAATTATTTTAAAAATAAAAGCAATTAAAATAAGGAGTCATAAAAAACAATAAGAAACAAAGTCAAGAAAGAAATTAAAAAAAGCAAAAAAGGAAACATGGAAACAATTTGGAGAAGAATCAGCAAAGAACTATAGAGAAAATAACAGAAGCTTTTTGAACAAAATGAGAACAATGGGATGAAGAAAAAGAAAGAAAATTATAAGATAAAGACATAAAAGAAACAATATAAAAGACATATTGATGACATTGGAGGAATTTTTCAAAGAAAATATTGTAATGGTTTTAGGTCTTGTAAATTTTATTTGAATAATCAGAATTATACTGTTTTATTTTTCAACATTTTATTTATTTCAATTTTGTTATAAGTTTAGCAATACAGCCACTGGTACTCAGTGATGTCTGACTTTGTTCATGCCATGTCTTGTACAGGACCATTGGCACTTTTAAATAAAAAAATGCATATCAGAAGAAATAAAATCTTCAAAGCTTCTAATTATATCAGTTTACCAAGAACCCAATAACCCTGCATTGAAAATGGAAGATATTCTTTGATTTTTTTTTATTTGAAATTGTTTCTTTCAAGAAATGTCGTTACCTTAATATAAAAACAGAAATATGGTCCATACGACAATTTTTTACCCATTTTAAAATATAATGTTGAATCAAAAGAGATTAAAATCAAAACATTTCAACCACAAAATCAACAAAAAGGCCCCAATAAAAAAACTGAAGAACAGGTTTTTCAAAATTAAATAAATATAAAACAAAACATTGTAACATCTATATGATTAGTAGATCATAGTATACTTACCTGTTTTTTCCCATCAATAAAACCCTCAAATTAACTAAGTCATCTAAATATTGAATCTGTTCCAATTGATTATCATAAACATCTAAAAACAATAAATTAGGAAAACATTGTTTGGCTATCATTTCCAAATTTGTAATCAAATTATGTTGTAAAGATAAAAGTCGAAGTTTAGGTTCCCCATCGATAATTGGGATTGAAACTAATCCACGTCGGTCCAAACTTATTCTATCCGGATGAATATCTTTTTCTTCCTGTACTCTAGATACATGATACAATCCATCAGGTTGTGTAAGTAAAGTAACCGATCTACAAAAAGCGGCAGTATCATGTATTACAGATGCATTTAAAGTGCTATGTGATCTAATACAAAAACTTCGTTTATTTTTATTAGGTAAGGCAGAACCAATTTTTAACAAATTCTTTTCAGTGCGTTCTTCATTATTATCAATAGTTTTTTGACAATTTTGGTAACGAAATCCTTTCTTTGCCTAAAAGAATTTCAATTATTAATAAGGAATATTTAAATAAATTATTAACTCACCACAGAAACTAAATTATTACTAATTGGCATTTATTTGAGGTCTTTATAAGTCTAATAGCATCAACTAGCTAACAATACATTTATTATTAAATACATTATTTGATTAATATCAACATTATTTATTTCATAATAAATGCATGACAGCTAATCGACTGATGATTGATAGAGATGTGGCCTATATCCCATTCGTCATTGTTCCAACGCACCAATTTAATATTCTGAGGGAAATGGGTCCGTTGAAGACTTGATACAAAGGGATACGATCCTATTACATTGTGCTACTTTTTTGTAAATCAATATTATTTACATTTGGATTTAAATGTAATAAAAATCACTAGATGATACTGCCCATCTCTAATAAAGTTTCGTTACTACAAGCTTTATTGCCGATCGATTATTTTCTACAATTTTCTAAGATTCTAAAGTAGGTATATTCTCGTATTTATGCAGTATTTTAAAATTCTAATTCCACAATTTAACTAAGAGTATAATTTTTTCTTAAATCGTAACGGTTTAACTGGCATTATAATTTGTAACATATGAAGTATCGATTTTAGTAATACAATCGATTATGAAAAGTAGTTCGATTGAAAAATAACGAAAAAAATATTAATAAAATAAATATATAACTCAAATAATATTATAGATAGCAAAAATTTAATTTTCTATTTTTTAGAAGCGTAATTTTCTATTACATCGTATCAGTTCAACACGCCATTAGTAATTGGGACTAATTATATGAGAATCGATATTAAGTTGCATAAGAACTAAAATCGAATGTGAAAGAAAAGATATTGCCCGGGAATTTCGATTAAAAAATAAAAAAACGAATGTTAATAAAATAAATATATTACTTAAATATAAATAAATAAGAAAATTTTAATTTTCTTTATTTAAATATCGATATACAGTTTGAAGTAATCCTTGTTTAGGTCCACATTCGCCATTTATATCATCTTGACCTATCTGCCATATCATGGCTCCAGCAACACCCTGTGATTTGATAAATTTAGCCTGAAATTAATTATAATTATATATATTAGAATATCTAAAACCAATGAATTATTTTTTAATTATTCTCACTATACTTTCTATATAAGTTGTTATTCAAATAATTTCAATAGTACAGGGTACGGATATAAAGTAAGTTAATAATTATCTATTACAAACCTTGGCTGCAACTGATCGTTCCTCGTCGTAACTTAACCATTGGTCCTTATAATATTTATAAGAAATTTGTTGTTCATCGTCCCAAACTTGACTATAATTATTAAAGTTTTTACATATCTAAAAGAATGAAACCACTTTAGCTTCGTTCGAGGGAGTAAGTCCAAAACAGAGCAGGAACTACTCGCTTGAGCACTATCAAATTCCTGGTTGATTACGAACCGGTTGAAATGATTGTAATCATAACCATAATCATAATATTATGCAGATAAAATATACGCGTGTGTGTGTGTGTGTGTGTGTGTGTGTGTATGTGTGTGTGTGTGTGTGTGCTAAAAGTCGAACTCATCGTGACTTTTAAAGACGCCAATCTTTCGTGTTAGCGAAATTTCAAGAGCAGAACGCAACCGACGACGGCCGAATAGCCGAGAAACCTTACAAATAATAAACATCATCTATCTTAAACGGAACGACATAAATTGTGACAAGAGGAACGTATCCGTGAATGAAATTGTCAACATTTTACCGCAACAATGGCGGTAAATTCAAAATTACATTAGTTTTCTGATATTGTTTACAAAATTTTTTCGTCGCTAATGATTCAATTTCTGTCCCGTTTTGATGAAAGCTCGCCATGACAAGTCAATGATTTTTGAGGTGGCATCGACAATATCGAATTAAATAACGTCGCGTCATCCATCACTCACGAAAATCACGAGATTCAAATAGAACGATACAAAGATTGTTAAGTGGAACGTATCCGTGATAGAAATTGTCAACATTTTACCGCAGCAATGGCGGTAAATTCAAATGTTACATTCATTTTTGTGAGCAATGGCGGTAAATTCAAATGTTACATTCATTTTTGTGACACTGTTCACAATAAAATGTGCATTTTTGATGCAATTTTAATTTGAAGATTATTTCGTCGCTATTGATTAAATTTCCGTCCCGTTTTGATGAAAACTCGCCATAACATCAATGTTTTTTGAGATGGAGGCGACAATATCTAATAAGTAACGTCGTACCGCCATCCATCGCTCACGAAAATTACGAACTTCAAATAGAACGATACAATGAGTGTTAAGTGGAACGTACCCGTGTAAGAATGGCGGTAAATTCAAATGTTACATTAATTTTTGTGACCATAGTTAAGAAATAAAAATAGATTAACAATTTTTGTGAGTTTCAAGTGATTGTAACTAACCTGTTTGTAGGAAGGTGTTGAGGGTCGACCTCCGCCGACGATGGGCGAATGAAATGAATGATCATCGGCGTTAACTAACGTAAATGTTCGACCATAAAACGGAATTCCGACGTTGATTTTACTTTTTGTAGCACCGGCTTCCATCCAATTTTGTAGAGATGCAGCAGTATTTAGATGAATCTTTTCATAGGCGCTTTCAATTGGAGAACTAAAAAGTGCAGCATTATGCCCTGTATAAGCACTCCAAGGGCCGTAATAATTGTAACACATTAAGTTGATCATATCTACGTACCTAAAAAGAAAAAATGAAGAGTTTTATACAAGGTGTGATTAAATTAATGCTCACTTCATTATTTCTGTAACTTTATAACCGACAGAAGGGTTGGGGTAAACGGCTACGGTTAATAACCAATTTTTGTCGTTAAAAGCTTCTTTTAATTCTTTCAATAACAATACAAAATTGTCCTGTAAAAGAATCACCGATTATTAAGAAGATAAAAACGAAATTAAATACTTACTGCGTCTTTTGAATACGGCAATTCCCAATCGACATCTATTCCATCGAAGTTATGTGCTTTTAAAAAATCCACAGAACTATTAACGAATCGCTGTCGTGTTTTAGGATCCGCAGATACTGTAGAAAACGTCGATGCATTCGTATCTCCAATACTTATTAAAACTTTTAGGTCACTATTAGTTTTTTTCAAAGATAACGTCCTAGCGTACAGTTCTGAAAATAATCATATTCATGCTCTAAGGTAGCGTTAACATGAAATTGCACCTTAATATAGTAGAAACGGTGGAAATCCTCCATCATTTGACTTATTTACGATTTATCGAACACATATTTCGTACAAACTATCTTTTTCTACCAATAAAATGAATTGTCTTCTGCATAAGACCCACTACGTAATAGTTAAAAAAGTTAAATCTATTTTATAAATACTAATTCGTGAAAGGACGACCTTTGGAATATTAACGATAGTTTGTATCGAAATTTTGATTTTGAGTTTCCACTGTGATGAAAACTTCGATACTTGACTGTTTTTTAAAGCCGGTCCTGGATTGTCTTAGGTTAAAGAACGCCGGAAGAATGTTAGGATAAATTACAGTTTTACCAAGGGATTCCACATTGTGTTACAAATAATTAAATTATTTCATGACTTTGCAAGAATTCTCTCGAAATAGTTGACCAAGTTTGTGCAAATAAAAAATGAGGTAAAATACCATAACTGATAAAAGTGTTTACGTACTCGAATTTTGTAAATCACATTGAGTAATTGCAGTTTCTAGTTATATGATAAAAAAAACTTTAGTTAACGTATTCAGATTGTTTTATCTATGTATTATTTCTTCAAAATTAGTTGAGGAACAAATAACAAAATGATGTTTTCACGTAAAACGTCGTCTACAGTCTTGTTTTAAAATGGCAGCACTTTGTGTGATAAAAAAATTTTATTATTTACGTCATGAAATCGTATAATGAAACAATCATGTCCAAATAATTTATAATAAGATGTAATAGATATTTATTTAGTTTATTTTTATCTAAAAATCAATCTATAGATTACTGCTAATGTATGAATGATAATAATTTTCCCGTGTCCTGGATCATAGAAGTTATCTACGTGATCATCCACATCGTGATAAACGAACACTCATGGTTCATAGTAGTAGGAGGCCAAGGGCTCTTCCAAAAAGAATAGGGCTGTCTAACCAAATGTCAAACTGTCAAACTGTCACGAATTACACGACTATAGAAGCGTTTCTTTTGCATTAAATCTCAGATAATTTGAACTCATTTGAGTCTAGCTCATTGAATTCTACGTCCCATTTAATTTTACTCAAATCAGATGAATTGAGATATTCAACTCACCCCTTACCGATAAAGCACCAACTTTTATTTTACGGAAATAACTCGGTTCAGTTATTTGACGAATGATTGAAAAGATTGAGGTTAGATTTACTTGTTTCTTGATGAGTGCCTTGTGATTAACATCGTGGTTAAGATTTGCGAATTTATTTTTATTTCATTTTTGTATTGACATTTCAAGTTAGAAACAATGAATTGCATGAATGTCTAGTTTGTCATTCAAATTGATCTACCATATCAAAGTGAGAACAGGTGACCTTATATTATAAATCAATATGAAATAAATCAGATCATTTGCAAAAGAAAAGCTCTGATTACGATTAAATACTACAGATGTCTGAGATGAGATGAGAAAGAAGCAAAAGGATTTAGAAGAACCGCATAGCAAAACGCACGCACACGAATATCGATTGAAAATACCTGTGGAATTTAATTTCACGGCCGTATAGTGAGGAAACGCTGATCACAACCGATTTAAACGTTCGAAATCACGGGGGCGTTTCGAAAAAAAAAACAAAGTAGTGATGTATATATGTAGTACTTAGTCTGGGACATTACCTCGCTTTATAATAGAATATAAACAATTAACAATAATAAATAATATGGTTTCTTTCATGTAAAACTCATTTTACAAAGTGAGTAAAATGTAAGTAAGTAAAAGACTTCTAAGCACAACATGATAAACGGGCCTATCATCATTGCAATCTTTATTGTATCAGCAGTAATGCTAAAGAAAGGAATGTAGGTTTTACTGAACCAGGTACTTAAGCAACCATGTTCGTCTTCTTCCTGGGCTCTTTTTACAAATATTTTACCTCGATGCACCTCCAGATTCGTTTCGCTTCGTGTTGCCGAAGTATTTTTCCTATTTTCTTTCTTTTGAAGACTTTGCATTGGTTATCCGAGCGGTCCAGAGGCTATTGAGCATTCGTCTATAAAGCCTCATTTCTAATTTTTTGCTCATATCTTTGTTCAAGATCCAGGAAACAATCTAATGAAACAAACAAAGAAAAATGTAGCATTTCAGCTTTCTTATTTTCATTTCTAGAGAAAGATTGTGACTCTTGAAGAAGACACTCATTCGGTTGAAGTCCAATCCTCATTTATAATTGTACCAACGTATTTATAGTGATTGGGTGTTTCTGTTGTAACATGTTTCGTATAGAAATGGCTTTCTGTGATCTTGTTGTTACTTATAATCTTGACTTTTGTCTTTTTAATATTGATATTAAGCTGTTGATGAATTGAAGATGATTGGAGATAATAAAGGTTTTTAATTATTCTCAAATCTTTAGTGTTAAGACCCCAGAAATTAAAGCTGGGTAATGTATCGACTCAAAAGAATGAGAATTATTAATTGGACTTAATATGATAATTGTTCTTGTGAATTTTATCAAGATAGAAGCTTATTGTAATTCGTTAAGTTAGAAAATTGGATTTTGCGGGGTTAATGAAAGTAGATCCTTCTATTCCTTGTGGAAGATTTCTTGGTAGAAGCGTTTACTAAAGTTATAAGTGACAGAAGTATCGGTATTGTATTTATTTTACCCATAGCAGCGTTGTATACACAAGGAGATGGAAAATATGCTTTTATATCATCAATAAATATAATTTCATAGATAGATAACAGCAGAATGCAAAACAAAAATGAAAAAGACAAAACAAAAATAAGAATTTAGAGACATCTTATGTTCAGTTTTATATACGTGGGAAAATATATGGAGCGTTTGATTTTAACAATTAAATATTGATATTTCAGTGATAAATATCTATTAACTTACGATGTTTCACATCGACGGATGATCTTTGGTGTATTAGAGTACCGTTTACATCCAATTTCGCAAATGCGTAATTAATATGTGTACACAACGTAGTATTAAGTGATTCCGGAGGGGCTATGTTCACTCCATATCCATGTAAATAATAACATATTATGTTTCCTGTAAATAAAAATCCAAATATTCACTGACTCAACGTTTAGTACGAGGGTTTTTATGTAATTTCCGATGGGTCATAGATAAAAGATGCATTAAGATAACAAAATGATTGTATCTAGTCCAGTCATTTAAGCTTAAATTAGGTAAGAATCTCGGAATTCGAGATAACCAGCTGTAAGTCTGTAAATAATTGTATATTGACACCCTGTCTCAAAACCTACATATGGTAGGGTGTACGCAACTATTAAATTTCAAGGTCAAAGTTCACAAAAATCGGCTTTTTGCGCTTTTTTTATAAATATTTCATTTCCTGTGGGTTTTTTGCTATTTGTATTTATTTCAATATTGTAGAATACAAAATTCTCTACAAATTTTGTTTATAAAAAATTTTTATACGGTGAACCGTTTTCGAGATAGAGGGCGGAGAGTGCGCGGTTACAGGATCACTTCAGATTAACCGGTGCAGTTATAATATATAGAAAGATATTGATTTACTTTTTGCATTTTAATTGGACGTAACATTCTTACGAACAAGAAATTTTCTTTGAAAAAGTTGGGAAAGGAAATATAAAAACGGAGATATACTCGACTTAAAGTTTTGATAATTATCCTCATTCCAAAACACATATTTTATTTCTGCACGCACTAAGTGGCTGTGACACAACTTCTGCGCTTTTTAAAAAGGGAAAAAATAATTTTTGAAAGTTTTTGAGAAACTGACAAATTTGGATGAACTAGCTGCAGCATTTGAGGAAGAAAATTGTTCGGCCCAGAGATTATTAGAGAGTGGAACTCAAACCTTATTGGCAGTCTATAATGCTCCGAAATCTGTGAAAAGTCTGGATCATCTTCGCTATATGCATTACGTCAAATAAACATGTGCAGCTTTCAAATATTCCACCAACAAGTGTATATTATCAAGTTCAAACTTGGTTAGGGCATAATTTGGAACCCCAGGTATGGGGTTGGGCAATGCGAAACGATTTTCTGGAGCCTATCATGACAATTTCACCACCTGCTTCAGAAGATTTGCTAAATATAATTTTCTACAACTGCAAAAGCAGGAAAGCATGCTTGCAATGCTCTTTAGCTTGTGGCCACTGTAATGGGCAAGTTTGTCTTAATGCTCTACCATATCAGAGCGACATTATCGAAGATGGAACCTTTGAACCCGAAATAATGGAAGAACTTGAGACAAATGTCGTTAAAGACGATAATGAAGACCAGTTTGAAATTCACCAGCAGCCGGAAGACGACGATGGAGAGGAAAAAGATGATTAATATTATAAATTGTAGTTATTGTACTCTTTATTCCATTTTTTTTTATTTTCAATAAAAATAAATGTATTGAATGATATTTTTTAATAAAAAGATTAATTGATAATTTATTTGTTTTCTTTTTCATCATGTACGAAGTTATTGATATTAATTAGGTTAAAATTCAAATATAATTCCTATATTTTCATTAACAATTCTACAAATATTTATTATCATTGATTTATCGATAGTACATCAACTATGTTTCAACGTTTCCGACCGGAGGCACCGGTTGACCTAAAGTGATCCTGCGACCGCGCGCTCTACGCCCTCTATCTCGAAAACGGTTCACCGTAAAAAAATTTTTTTAAACAAAATTGTTAATAAATTTCGTATTCTACAATATTGATAATAATAAATAGCAACACTCCCATAGGAAATGAGATCTTTATAAAAATAGCGCAAAAAACCGATTTTTGTGACCTTTGACCTTGAAATTTAATAGTTGCGTACATCCTACCATATGTAGGTTTTAAGACAACTTTTAGGGTGTCAATATAGAAGTATTTACAGACTTACAGCTGGATATCTCGAATTCCTAACAATAATGAGTGGACTAATCATCAAAAAATCACAATGAAAGCTGAGGCATTACTCATAACGAGAGACCAGCTTCACTATATCCTTCTGCCAACAAGACTGCCACCAGTGAGTTAGGTTCTTACAGCAACTTAAAAGCTTTTTGTTGGCAACCACGCCTTCATTTCTCGAAAGCAGGTGCTACATCAGGGCTGAATGTCTTGAATCGCTTGGCGGAGACGATGTAGGGTCTCAAAGTAGATTTCTTCTAGCGTTGTCGTTTCCTGTTGCATGAAACTTACAAGAAAGGTGTCTTTTATGACCTAAAACTTAGGAGGGAATGCGTGTGTATCCATTACCTTTACTGTTCTTGCTTGGATTGTGGTACAATTCGTTAAAATTAACAAAAAAATGAATAATCTAGAGAAATAAAGTAAGACTTACATTTGACAGAAAATTCGATGAAAAATTTTGTAACAACCACGTAAATGAAATACTTGAAACGATTTTTCTGAATACTCACTTTCTATAACTAAGTACCGTTAATATCTACGACAGTGTTCAGTCTTCAAAGTCATTTTCCTTTCTCTTATAGCGAGTTTGACTTATGGGAATAGGTAAAAATCTAGAGGATTGATATATGGCTACTACGATGGATGTTTAATTCACCCCACTTCTTTTTAAACCAGGATTTAAATTAAATTATAATGTAATGGATAACTTTGCTGTAACTTTTTATAGAGTCCCAAAGCACCGATGAATGTTGTTATATGTGTTTAATGATGTCAATTTATATTTATAAGGGCTTATCATTCCCCCAAGTTTATAATTCTCCCTTTTCTTTACGCTTTGGGATGTTTTGTGGCATCCTTTACGCATGATGTCACAAGGATTTTTATTTTTCTCTCGTGTATGCCAAACAACGTACCCTGAATCAAAATATGACCACAAAAAAATGACAAAGGGAATGTTTACAACTGTAAATTCATAATAAGTACAATTTACGATATCTAACAAATCAAAAATATGTCATATATTGTTTAAAATAAACAGCACTTGGAAAAGTGTTTAAGAAAAAGCGAAATGTAAATAAATATATCAAAGTATGGAAAAATGGACAAGGACAATTTATAAATATATAAAATTTATTTTGAAATAACATCTTGTTGACATAAAATAATTATCAGAATATCCAAACATTAATATTACATATTAAAATATAATCAGCACTAACGATTAACGATTTATTTAAATATTACGTAGAAATTTTATTATTGAAATAATAAAATGTTTATTTACGTAAGGGTGTTATTTGAAGGGTCAGTATACGTATTTTCGTGTATATAAATATAACCAATTCACTATAAATCAAGATTTTCAAATAAATTTCCTTAATTTCTTATTTCTTAGACCTTTTGATATGTTCAAGTTTTTAAATCTTCTTGATTTTAGGTTTCTTCTGTTTCAAACTTAGTTTTTTTATTAATTTTTAAAAGATATCATCATTGTATTTTAAGTCTTAAAGAAAAGTCGAAACGTCAATTTTATCTATCTTGTTTAATTATTCAAAAAACTAATTTTGAAAAAGAAAGGACCTAAAATTAAGAAGATTTAGAAAGATTGTTAAATATATATGTTACAGACCGTTTATGAAAAATATTTATAAAAGGACTAGTCCGTATAGAAAAGGACTAGTCCGTATAAAAAAGGACTGAAGACTGAAGGAAGATATTAGTCTATATGTGTAAAAAACTTGTCTTTTAATGAACTGTCTAGTCCGTTTGTAAAAGGTCTATTTATATACGGCCCAGCTGCACCTACGCTAAATATATATTTCTAAGATATTTAAACACAATTTTATTTATTTATTTATCTATATATGTAAAAAGCTTTTTTTTAATGAGCTGTCTAGTCAGTTTGTAAAAGGTTTTTTATTTATTTATTATAGAAATGAGTTATATATAAAAATACGTACGTAAAGAATACAAATCAGGACATTTCAATTTTTTTATTTGTTTGTACAACTTAAGTTATAATGGCATTTAGAATTACATAATACCCTTACAATTACATTTTTTAAAACCTTGCCCATGTCCTGTCGATTGAGCAGTAGCCACCGATCTAAGAGGGATTTCCCTGTCTTCAGAAACTTCTCCAATTTTCAAAATATTAGCAAGACACGTACTAAATTCTGAACGGCTATAGTATCTTGAAATCACTCCTTGTTTGGTTCCCAAGCGGTGAAACCCATCTTCTGTGGCTTCCAGTACTGAAGCTAAAACTGACTTAGCATCTCATCTGCCTGGATCGACGTCTGGAACGGCAATTCTTACAGTTGATCCGATTTTCGGTTGTGGATGGGTGCTATCTGATATTACTTTCATTCGCTTTGCCTTTAGCTGTAATCCATTATGAGCAGCTTTTCTTACCATTGCTATGTTACTGTTTCTAGTGCAAAAACTGCAAATATTTTCCGAACACGGGCTTCCAACATCGAAACCTTCTTCATTCACGGGATTGACCATTATCATGATTTTCAAACACTAAATCGGGTTGTTTTCAGATAAAATATTTTGTAAACGACAGCAAAAACGATAAACTGTCCACGTGCTTGGAAACAACTGTACTTATATAAATAATTAATTTCCTTCAACCATAAACTAAGTACATCTGTTGCCGAAGAAATTTTAGATGATGCTGACTACAAATGACATATTATTTTCGAAAATATAATTAGATGAATTTTACCAAACAAAATTGATATTGAGTTCTGAAAAACTTCGTTCTAATGCTCTACTCCGATGTGTAGACTACGGAAAATGACGTATCATAAAGCATCAATATTCAGAGATCTTATTCATATCCCAGAAACCTTGGTAGCACTTTTCTATGAGTTGAATCCTGATGCATAAGCTCATCTTGTCCTTCGCATATTTGCATAAAAAGGGTTTTTTGTGTGTGAATTTCATTATCTATTTCTTCACACACAACAGATTCCTAAATTGTAAAATTAGGCGTTTCGGGGCACTTTTCTGAGCATTGTTTCACGAATGACATAGAGAATGTTGGCTTCCAGAACGTAAACATTATAACATTCGTTTTGGTGTTATTAAAAAATACTAGGTCCAATGTAAGCAATCTTTTTGCATAAACAAAAATTCTTCTACAAACAACAGCTACATTTATACACGCTATTTTCAAATTGATTGTCTGCAAGTGCTTTTTAGCGAGGTTGCGATAAGTATGGACTGTAAGGGAGATGATCAAGTAGTTTCTAGTTCATTTTCACCAGTTTCTGCTGCGTTATACCTACTGTATGGTGTCTGGAATTGTCAAGAAGTCACAACATCTCTTAGATGGTATAATTGCTCAACTTGATCCAAGAAATCGCAGCAGTTGGTTGCGTTTATGGTCTGACGTTCGATGGCCAACACTCTAACACTTTCCCCGCAGATATTTTTTTACTTTCACGAGGTGTTCTTCGCTTTTATTTTTTGATTTGGGGGATGTAATGATGTACTCATGTCTCGTACCAAGTGAAACTATTTTCTCAAAGAAGTAACGAGCTCGGACGGCCCCAATGCTTTCTATGATTGATTGGAGACTTTCATAGCTGACACCAGGTTATCTTTCAACTTTTGAAGCACTATGATTCCATGCGAAGTGCTCACGGAACCGAGTTCATAGCTCTGCTAGCACAAAACCTTCACTTTTAATCATGAAAGGGTAGTTCTCCTCAACTGGTCAAGCAATCGTTCAACATTTCAAGCACTACGAACCTTCGATTTCGTGTCGTAAGGTCGACGAGGATGCGTTTGATTCGCGACAAGTTGATGACTTTGCTAGCACCAAACCTTCACTATTTACCATGATGGGTAATCTTTTAATATTTGAAGCATTAGAAAGCGTCGATTCCGTGTCATGAGCTCCCGGGCATGTGAAATGTGTTTTTCTTTAAAATTGACATGCGGCCGACGAGGGTGCAATTGATTCGCACCAAGTTTACGTCCGTGATAGGACAAAACCTTCACTTTCAATCATGAAAGGGTAATTCTTCTCAATTGTTCAAGCAATCGTTCAACATTTCAAGCACTACGAACCTTCGATTTCGTGTCATAAGGTCGACGAGGATGCGTTTGATTCGCGACAAGTTCATGACTTTGCTAGCACCAAACCTTCAATCTTTACCATGATGGGCAATCTTTGAAGCATTAGGAAGCGTAGACTTCCACTTGTTCAAGAGAGACGAGAACGTTGCTCTTATTTATCGTAAAGGCTGCTAAATGGAAAAGCCAACTGATGTTGTATAAATGTATAAATCACAATCACAAACAAATCTTTCTCACTTCCTACTAAACGCTTATTTATATTTGATTCACCATGAAATCTATCCATAATTTTACTTATGTTTCGCTTAGATTGACGATTGCGTACCCCATAAAAATCACAAAGAAAATTTGGATAATTTAATAGTGATTTCAATGTTTTTACGGTGAGTTTGATAGTTAAATCCAATTCGTTAGTTAATTCTGTGGATAAAAACATTGAATTATATAGAAAAATAAAATAACAGACACCATTATTTTACCTATTAAATATGTATCTGGCAATTTGTGGTATAAATGAATAATTATATTGATCTTTTTATTAATAAGTGAAAAATAACTTTACTCACTTTGATTGGATGACACTTGTAAACATGTGATGACTAAAATAAACAATATATGAAAGTTCATGATTGATTTTAAACTGGTAGGTAATGGTCCAGTTTCTCTATACTTATTATTACTGTTAAAGTTGATGGGGAAAAACCGTCGACAAAGCCAAGCGTAAACTAGGGTTTTATACAAATGAATTCGTTAAAAAAAATTTAATGATATAATTGTTTATCGAGATTTTCGTTATCTCTATATACCTATCAATTAATCATTGAAATTTCAAATAATTTATTCCGATTCTTATTGGTATGCAAAGATATTAGATATTTGTATATATACAATGTGAGTCATCAATAGTAATAATATTGAACATTGTCGAATGTTTTATTGTGAAAAAATTGTTACAATTTGTAGACAAATGTTTGTAAAAACTAAAAAAACAAACATTAAAATAACTAAATAAAGATAGAAATATAATGCTAGTATATACACATAATTATACACTTTCGCGGCCACCTGGTTTTTTGGTTAGGTTAGGTTAGGTTAGGTTAGGTTAGGTTAGGTTGGCTCTAGAAAATCCAAAAATAGATGGATTTTAATGATCTTGGTCTCAAAATGTTCCATTTTACGGCGGATTTATAAAAAAAATTAGTAGAAATAGCTGGAATGAAAATTTCTCATAGTTTTAGTGTTTTAAATCGTAAAAAAAAGGTTTTGCAAAATAATCCTTTACAAAAAATTATCTCATTATCAGATAAAGTTCTAATATTTTTTTTGTATTCTGTAATTTTGTAATTAATAAACAATTTAAAAAAAATCCAAAAAGAATGATTTTTTCAGTTTTTATAGCTTAAAATGAAATCGATGAAAAACAATCAATTTTCGTGAATAGTTTCGTACTATATTCTTCAATGTTAATAGTTTTTGGACCATTAAAAATCGAAAAATAGATAAATTTTATAATTTTGGTCTCAAAATGTTCCATTTTACGACGAATTTATGAAAAACACGGGGGTAGTGGCGGAATTTGCGGTTTTTAATAGTTTTAAACCTTAAATAGTAGAAAAACTTTTTTTTTCAAAATATTCATTTTTTTATGTAAATTGCGAAAAAAAATATACGTACTTGATTCCACGACGTCAGAAACAGTTACGAAGGATTATATGTAGAAAGTAATTTTTTTGCATTTAAAGTCATGAAACTGAAAAAATATTTATTTTTTTTAATTTTCGTATTTTTTTATAAATCCGCCGTAAAATGGAACATTTTGAGACCAAGATCATTAAAATCCATCCATTTTTGATTTTCTAGAGCCAAAAAACCAGGTGACCGTGAAAGTGTATAATTACCCGAAAATTAAAACAGTATGCAAAAACATAGAAAGATGCAGCTTCTGGATGATTTTTATACAGAAACGACGGAAAAACTATTAGGGTACTTTTGTCGAATTGCTTAACAGTTTTATCTACAACTTTCTTTAATAGTTTTATTTGTAAAATTTCAACACTTTGTACGGTACAGTTATTTTTGTTAACTACTTGCCCAATTTTCCTTCTCGTCCTAACTTTTTATTTATATTATCGTCAAACAACAACGAAAAACAAAAATAGAAGATCTATGTAGCTACAAAAATCAATAAAAGTTCAAGAAATCCAAAGAACAAGGTTCGGAAGTGAAGAAAATCATCAAATAAGAAAAGCCAAAATCATGGACTACATTCGGGAAAAAATGAAGAATACCTATAAAAAAAATCAACAATTATTTTTTAGAATGAAGTGAAAAACAAGAAAATACGAAGTAACAACCTCATATAATGTAAAAGGCACAAATTATAACGTAGATTTAAGTAGATAGCCTAAAAACGATAATGAATTTAATCATGAGAAAAGAAGGATGAACCAGGAGATTGCGCTGCTACAGAAAAAGTACACATGCGCCGGAGGTTCGCGTCAGCCAGCTCTTTAGTATAAAACCTACTCTTTCGAATGCGATACGTACCATGTCTGTAGACAAACCAGTGTAGCCGTGACCTTCGTTTGTATAGGGACTGTTTTTTGATTTCTTGTAAAAATTTTTGAGCGGTTTAAGCGTTTTCAAGATGACCGAGAAAATGTTGAAGATAATTCATGTCAAAAACGAATGAAAATATCGAATTCCTGCAATTGCTGAATCCATAGTAATAAAAAAAAGGGTGCAGGGAATTTTACAGAAGAATTGCAACTTAGGAGAAGTGTGTACAAAACTGTCAAGATTTTCAAGTACGACATACCAGTGTTAGCCACCCACCTTGTTTACCAGATCTTTTACCGCGCAACTTCTAGCTCTTTTCCAAGCTCAAATCCGCAGGAAAAAGAACGAGCTTTAAATCTGTTTAAGCTGTGAGGGAAAAATAAACGCGTGTCCTGAAGAAACTGACACCTTCCTGGCAAAGAAAGAGGTAACGAAAAGAATTAAAAAAACACAACGATTTCGCTCAAGCCTCATGAAAATTGGGTTTTGTACAATTTTTCTGAATGTTGGCACAAAAATCGTTTTAAGCAAACCGATTAAGAGACTCAATGGGCACTAAACCTCCCACCACCCCTTTAATAACTACGCCTAAAGTGTCCGAAGATACCCTGGAAGAAACGGAATTGATTTTGGTCAATTATTCTGAAACTTGGCATAATAATAGTTCAACGCAAGTTGGTTAAAATTTTCCATTAGCACGAAACACCAAAACCCTCCAATCCTAGGTAATTACCCCTGAAGAGTCCAAGGGTACCATAAAAGAAGGGGATTTGGGCAGTTTTTCTGAAACTTTGCACAATAATCGTTTAAAGCAAGCCGATTAAAATACTCAATGGGCACTAAACCTCTTCCAACCCCTTTAATAACTACACCTGAAGTGTCCAAAGATACCCTGGGTGAAACAGAATTGGTTCTAGTCAATTGCTCTGAAACTTGGCATAATGATAGTTCAACGCAAGTTGATTAAAATTTTCTATTGGCACGAAACCCCAAAACCCTCCAAACCCACGAAATTACCACTGAAGAGTCCAAGGGTGCCATAAAAAAAGAGGTTTCGGACAGTTTTTCTGAAACTTGGCTCACTGATAGTTTGAAGCAAGCTGACTAAAAGTCTCAATGAGCTCGGAACCCCAACTGCATCAAAACTACCCCTGAAGTGTCCGAGGGTACACTGGAAGAAACGGAATTGATGTCGTCCAATTTTTTTTCTTTCGGAGCAGAATCATAGACAACGACGTAAAGAATAATAAATAAGATACAGAGCAAGGAGATTAGATATCAAGCAAAGATAGTAGAACGAATGAAATTGAACAGGATAATAAATAATACACAGAGAAAAATCTAGTAACAAAACCTATAGATACTAAAATAGAAGCTCAGCTAAGATGGTTACAAGAATGGGAAAATACCAAATGATTACAAGAAAATGCTGTATTTATATTATATATTAGCTCCACCTGTATGTGAGTTTTTTTGTTTGTAACTCTCCATTGGACTTAGAGTCAGTGGCTTATTTGATAAACATTTCATTCTATAGAGGATTCGAACCTGCGACCTCCGTGTTGGAAAACAAGCACTTCGACAATCTTACCAACTACCAATTAAATAAATATATTAAAGAAAAACAAAAAACATGCTTTCATAGCATATGAAACTAAAAAGCTAAAAAATCATTTTTCTTCAGTTTTTTTCTTTGAAAGTTTTGCAGAATCCTGCTGTTTGTTGCTAAATATTCCTTACATTTCTTTTAAATTATTAAATCCATACAATACGAACCGAGTTAATCTATTATAGCATTTAATTTAAGTACTCAATCAAGATTGTAGGTGGTGTTTATTCTGTCCACCTACGTTAGAATTTAGTTTTTAGAATTAATTAAGTTTAATCGTTACGGAATGTATCAAGAAAATTTTCAATTAAATGCGAAATATTTATAAATCTATTTCTAAAATATAACTAGAATTTTCCGAAAAGAGAAAATAATAAACAGTGAAAATACTCGATATAGTTATTTGTATGCCAAGGACTGAAATTGCTCGTCCAACAAAGTAGTATTTCAGCCGCGGCGTACACAACATTTTTTAGACGACGCATAAGATACAAAACTTTTTCAATTACACTGAAGAAAGAAAATAAATAATAGAGACATTTTATTTATTGAACAATATAATGTACTTAATGATATTTGCAATGTCAATATGAATTTATTAATTATCTATGTATATATTGTTTGTTATTGAATCATCTATATAAGCTTTAAGGTCATGCAAAATCATCGATGTGAAACTGTCAACTGTCAACATTGAAGTGGCTAGAGTCACATTTAAGGAAGTTTAAGTTGTCTACTCCAGAGCGTTCCGAAAGTGTTTTGCTGTCACTTTCACTACATGGAACACTCAAAACGCAACTTTCGGTATGTAAATGAATACAGAACGAACAAATTGCAGATGGCGTCGTCTAAAAATATTTTTTTTTCATATTTCAAGGGAGGAATGACGTTTGGCTAGGTATTTTCAGTAACTTTTGCATAAAACAAGTTTTTTATATAATTTTTTACATGCGTTTTTTATACACGTCAAATATAAAATAATTCAAAGTTTTCTTAAAAATTACAAAGAAAGGGATGACGAATGGCAGAAGAGACCATGAATAATTTGCTTCACATACAAAAAAAACGTTTTCACTTTTTTTCTTTGACACTTAAGTGACAGGTGAATTTCATATTTTGCGCATCATACTGGGATTAAGTACGACACCCGTTTGCGCATCTTACTTACTTACTTACAAAAGCAAAAAAAGTATGAGTTCGATCATATCGGAAAGTCTTTATCATTATCCTAAAACATTTGTGAACGTATCCATATTTTATCTCGGATATCTTTGGCAATAAATTGCGATGGTATCCCTGACACCTGATTCAAACATATTTTAAAATTTTAGTTATTAAACCCTCACTTAATTAATCAATTTTTATCCGAAAAACTCATAATCGCGGAATTGTATTGACGGCTCCTTTTATATATTTCATTATCTATATCATAGTAAAAACAGAATATCGAAAAACAGTTGATAGGACTAAAAAGTAGAAGAGAATTTTCAGTATAATATTTAGGTAAACTCTGTTCGGTTTCTTCAATTTCCACATGAGAAAAATTACACGAACAAAAACAAGCAAAAAAAGCAACATAAAATAATGCAACACATAGAAAATAACAAGAGAGACAATGGGAAGTTATTTAATCTTGAAGACACAAAAGCATCAACCTTAGTTAACTATAATAAGGAAAGAAACGTCTGGAAGACCTGTACAGAAGTAGAGTTAACATAGAAGCTACCAAAAGAAAACCAAGTGCACTATTCTAGGAAAATAGAACAAGGGACAACTGATTCCAATATTTAAAAAAATGTCCAGCTCCAGAGGAATTATGTTTTTACACACCACATACAAAATATTGACCATAATGATAAAAAATAGCGGAGCACGTGGAAGATAGAGCCCTGTTGGAGAATTCCAACAGGGCTTTAAAAGAGGGAGATCAACCATACACGCAATACACACGATGACACAGACATCGAAAAAGTACTAAAATCATGATATAGAGCTAAACACTGTATTTATCGATTTTAAAACAATACCAGATGGTATGAAGAGTATGCGGCTAATGAGGAACTATGGAAAAGTAAAATAACTTATAAAATATTGATAAAAATGATAATGGAACGATTAAAAGCGAAAATACTAACTCGGAAAAGTGCCACGATTATGAGATAGGGCTAAATACTCTATTTATCGATTTTAAAACAATACCAGACGATATGAAGAGTAGACAGCTAATGAGGAACTATGGAAAAGTAAAATAACTTATAAAATATTAATAAAAATTATAATGGAACGATTAAAAGCGAAAATACTAACTCGGAAAAGTGCTACGATTATGCGATAGTGCTAAATACTCTATTTATCGATTTTAAAACAATACCAGACGATATGAAGAGTAGACAGCTAATGAGAAACTATGGAAAAGTAAAATAACTTATAAAATATTAATAAAAATTATAATGGAACGATTAAAAGCGAAAATACTAACTCGGAAAAGTGCTACGATTATGCGATAGTGCTAAATACTCTATTTATCGATTTTAAAACAATACCAGACGATATGAAGAGTAGACAGCTAATGAGGGACTATGGAAAAGTAAAAAAACTTATAAAATATTAATAAAAATTATAATGGAACGATTAAAAGCGAAAATACTAACTCGGAAAAGTGCTACGATTATGCGATAGTGCTAAATACTCTATTTATCGATTTTAAAACAATACCAGACGATATGAAGAGTAGACAGCTAATGAGGAACTATGGAAAAGTAAAATAACTTATAAAATATTAATAAAAATTATAATGGAACGATTAAAAGCGAAAATACTAACTCGGAAAAGTGCTACGATTATGCGATAGTGCTAAATACTCTATTTATCGATTTTAAAACAATACCAGACGATATGAAGAGTAGACAGCTAATGAGAAACTATGGAAAAGTAAAATAACTTATAAAATATTAATAAAAATTATAATGGAACGATTAAAAGCGAAAATACTAACTCGGAAAAGTGCTACGATTATGCGATAGTGCTAAATACTCTATTTATCGATTTTAAAACAATACCAGACGATATGAAGAGTAGACAGCTAATGAGAAACTATGGAAAAGTAAAATAACTTATAAAATATTAATAAAAATTATAATGGAACGATTAAAAGCGAAAATACTAACTCGGAAAAGTGCTACGATTATGCGATAGTGCTAAATACTCTATTTATCGATTTTAAAACAATACCAGACGATATGAAGAGTAGACAGCTAATGAGAAACTATGGAAAAGTAAAATAACTTATAAAATATTAATAAAAATTATAATGGAACGATTAAAAGCGAAAATACTAACTCGGAAAAGTGCTACGATTATGCGATAGTGCTAAATACTCTATTTATCGATTTTAAAACAATACCAGACGATATGAAGAGTAGACAGCTAATGAGAAACTATGGAAAAGTAAAATAACTTATAAAATATTAATAAAAATTATAATGGAACGATTAAAAGCGAAAATACTAACTCGGAAAAGTGCTACGATTATGCGATAGTGCTAAATACTCTATTTATCGATTTTAAAACAATACCAGACGATATGAAGAGTAGACAGCTAATGAGAAACTATGGAAAAGTAAAATAACTTATAAAATATTAATAAAAATTATAATGGAACGATTAAAAGCGAAAATACTAACTCGGAAAAGTGCTACGATTATGCGATAGTGCTAAATACTCTATTTATCGATTTTAAAACAATACCAGACGATATGAAGAGTAGACAGCTAATGAGAAACTATGGAAAAGTAAAATAACTTATAAAATATTAATAAAAATTATAATGGAACGATTAAAAGCGAAAATACTAACTCGGAAAAGTGCTACGATTATGCGATAGTGCTAAATACTCTATTTATCGATTTTAAAACAATACCAGACGATATGAAGAGTAGACAGCTAATGAGGGACTATGGAAAAGTAAAATAACTTATAAAATATTAATAAAAATTATAATGGAACGATTAAAAGCGAAAATACTAACTCGGAAAAGTGCTACGATTATGCGATAGTGCTAAATACTCTATTTATCGATTTTAAAACAATACCAGACGATATGAAGAGTAGACAGCTAATGAGGGACTATGGAAAAGTAAAAAAACTTATAAAATATTAATAAAAATTATAATGGAACGATCAAAAGCGAAAATAATAACTATAGAAAAGTCTCGCGCACTATCAACAGCTACTTAATATATTTCTATAATCAAAATAACCTATACAACAAAATAAGTTGAATGGAATGGATATGAGCAAGATATGAAGTTAAATATATAAAGAAATCCGTTGGAAAAGGCCTGTGTCCAAAAGTGGCTAAGACGATTCCAATCAAGAGTATATAGTTTAAAGACCATGCAAATTTTGGTTCATTTTCTATAGGAAAGGGTGTACTCGTATATAGGTCAATCGGAATCTATATTTACTAGTATGGTTTCCATACAAATGCGTACTTATATGGCGTGATACGGAATTACCTCCCAGACCGTTGGCTGATATACAAACCGAAGCGGAGAAAAAAAAGACAGAGGTTTTCGTCGTGTCCGAAATAGGGCTCCACCAGCTTGACATTGAACTGACGTTTTGGGAACACCGTATCCAAAAAAAAACTCTGCGAGGCCGTTATTTGGGATGAATCAATGCAAGCACAGATAGATTTATGCAGTGCTTACCCCGCAAGTTCTAATAGACCTTCTGGCGGAGTATTCATCCCCATAGAAACCACGAGGTGAAAATGCAGAGGACAGATACTCTTAAAGTAATACAATCAATGAGAAAGTGAAACCAAAAGACGAGAGACCCACAGATTAATCAGAAGCAAAAAGAATTGAGTAGAAGAAAGCTACTACTACATAAGTGAACATTTCTACGCCTCAATTTGAACATGTAGCTTGTAAAAACTAGTAACTAGGGTAAAACACAATTAATGAGCGAACAGCACAGAGTTTGAAATGAAAAATGGTCTCATCTAAACAATTCTAGTATGGAAAATAAAAGATTAGATAAAGGGCAATTACCAGAACCCGTCGTAAAAAGAAATCGATTCGAAGGGAAAGTCTTGTTAGGTGTCTGATGGAATTATGAAGGTTTACTCTACTTCGAAATCATTCCAGATGGTGGAGCTATCAATGCCGAGTTACATAGTGGTCAGCTAATGCAAATGTATGAGGTTTTATTGGAAACTTATTCCTGTTTATTTAATCGAAAGCAGGTTCTCTTGCAACATATTACTCAACCACATACTGCGAAAGTTACGTGGAATAAGATCGAAAAACTTGGTGGTATTGAACTCCTATCACGTCCAGTATTTAGTCCAGATTTTGCACTGTGAGATTAGTATTTATTTAGATCAATCGGGAAATTCTTGCGTGGAAAAAAAATGAAACCAAATGAGATGTTGAAAATGTAGTGCGACAATTCTTTGCGTCTAGATGCAAAGAATAGTTATACCAAGATCTCAAAGAGTTCGCTGAACGTAGAATAGAATACGATGGGCTATACTTGGAATATTGAGGGCTTTCTTTTTGTATGATTATTTAATAAACAAAAAGTGTTTCATTTTTTGTTGTCTGTTAAGTGCCTTTCATATTTTCGATTATATATAAACGTGTATCAATAAAACGCAAAATATGGAAACAAATTCGTGGATAAAATAGTAGAAACCGGCCCTTTAGCAATCGATACGATGACGTCAATATGCGCGTTATTAACTCGGGCGACGCTTCGAATTGTCTCGTCAGTTGATATTCCTTATCCATAAACCTACGATGCCTCCTATTTGGAGGTCCCTTTATATTTTGATTTCAGTAGGTGTTACTATAGGAACTGTAGACGTTTTCAGTAATTCGTTTTTAGTCAGATTCAAAAATGATATCGGTCCTGAAGAGGCGCATTCGATTGCTAAAAGACATGGATTTGTCAACATGGGTTCGGTATGTATCAATGAAACAGCTGTTTAATTTATAATTATTTATTCGCTTCATCAACTTCAAAATAGTTTTGATTTCATGTACTGAAAGCTAAAAATAATCGATGTACATACAAAAATTATTATTTTTGGTAACTATTGTAATGCATTTTATGTAATTTTACGTATAATATATTTGATTTTAATATCAAAAGAGGGATTTTTGAACCCATTGATGACAACGCCGCCTGATGACGTATATATTTTCAAATTACTTCAGATGGAATTTTGTAATCGACTTTTCTTAGTGATTTAATCACTTTTTATATTAAATAAACTTTTAAATCAACCCTTAAAGTTTTATCGATAGATGGCGGTACTAGAAACAAAGATTTATTTACTCGGCGTTACTAATTGCAAAGTGATTTTTATTGAGAAACTGAAAACACTGTTATTAATTGACTGAATTATCTATCGCTCAAAGATTTATAACAAAAATGCGTTAATGGCAGCGTGATTAAGTCCTTGCTTTGCAGACAAATAGTTTCTGGTTCAATTTAGGCAGAGAAAGCTGCAATTTTGCTTTAATATCATACTTCAATTGTCTTTTTAATTGAAGTAAGTTGATTTACAAATTTCAAAACAATTTTTTTTATAATAAATCAATTATTGAGCCAAATACTTAACAAAAATGCAATGCTTTAGCCTTTTCAATCCTTATAAATATTAGTTGGCGCCTTTATTCTAAAAACAGGAGTTAAAGTATGCGATAACGTCGTGATCTGATAAAAATTTCAAAATTAGGTATAGAGTAATAAAATGAGGAACTCCGTCCAGGTAGTAGATTATACAGTTACGTTTTGCGTTTAACAGGTACCGGTTAACCTTCTATTAGTTTTATTCTGTTAAAATAAAATTCTTTCTTTTTTACGAATATCCTACCGGCACGCCATTGGCACAATATTTTTAGTGTTTGTGAATGGATAACAATTAGCTTAACCTATAAATTGACACCCGGTGGTACTACCTGCACTTGATAAAAAGAAAAAAAAGTGGCTTAAATATTCGTTGGGTCACTCTGTGGTCCCTTTGCATACCTAATGAGATTTTATTACCCTATACCGTTCTGAAATAAATTATAGGGGCCAAACCTGGTAAATATGGTGGGTTGGACAAATTTCGATGAATTAATTTCCTCAAGCGCTTCCATTTGGAAGGTCCCATTTCTAATCTTCAATTATTCGTTATTTCTTTCGCTATACCTACTTCCAACCTCGCTCTAATTAAATCAACTCATACTCATAATGTCAACGTTGATTTTGGTACTATCGAAAAAAAACCTTTAAATACCCAAAACGTCGGGTAACTCGCTTATTCTATTTAAGATCACATATTAAATAATACGTAATAAAGTTGAAAAAGTATGTAGTGAACATATAGGCACAGAAATGTAAAAGAAAGTTGATAAAATATGATATTTAGCTAAAAATTCGCTAAAGTGCTACAGTCCGCTGCGGGCCTTGATCTCTTCTGTAGTTATTTCGATCCAGAACTGCCCTCTGCGTTTCTAAAAAAAACCGTGTGTATTTTCTGTAACTTCTTCAATTGCCCTACGCCCCTCTAAACCATTTAAGATATTTCAAAAACTTTATTATCGTGTTGAAATACATTCAAAACATTTATGAATGGAACTCGACTTCGTTCATATGGTCACCGCGGCCACTTTCGCAGCGGTTGATTCGTTGGACCCAATTTTCCATGACTCGGCCACACATTTCGGCCGAAACGGCTGCTATTTCACGTTCATTGTTGGCTCTGAGTTCTTCCCACGTCGTCGGCGTTTAATCGCACGAACGAGGCTGCCAATCGTCCATTTCTTGAAATAACACGCTCATCAAACTTGTTCTTCAATAAATCGATTGTAACGTATGCCGTGTGGCTTGTGGCGCCGTGCTGTTGAAACATGCTGTCCAAGTCCATATGTTCCAATTCGGGCCAAAAATAATCGATAATCATGACGCTATAACGATCACCATTCACAGTAACGTCGTTGACGAAAAAATATGGCACTATGACGCCGCTGGCATGCAAGCTGCACCAAACAGTTATCTTTTGTGGATAAAGTGGTTTTTCATTAATCACATGTAGATTTCCACCCGCCCAATACCGCATATTTTGTTTATTGACAAACCCATTGAGTCAGAAATGGGTCACTGAAGATGATTTTGGAATGAAATTGATCATCTTGGCGCATCTTTTCCAGAGCTCAATCGGATAACGTACGTCGTTTCGAATGGTCCATCGACTTCAATTCTTGAGTGACCCTGATCTTGTATGGTTGTAAAGTAATATCCTTATGCAAAATTCGCCATAAAGTGGTCTTGGCGATGCCCAACTCTTGAGAACGCCGTGGAATTGACTGATTTGTATCATTTGCTACGGACGTTTCAACGACAGCGATATTTTCGACACTTCGACCAACCCGTAGTCTCACTGGCACGGCAACATAACATAACGAATATGTAGACTCAAACTTGTTCACTAAACTTGTTACTGCCTGTCTACTAGGTCGAGAATTACGACCGAAAATCGAAATTAACGCTCTTAAAATAGCGGCCACCGACTTCGAATTTCTGTAGTAAATTTTTAAGAATTGCAGACGTGTATTTCACCATGATGAAAAGGTTATGTCTACTGAATAAACTGTCAGTGACAGTTCGATGTTAAGTGAAAAGGTGCGTTCACAAACTAAATTCAAAATTGTCAAGTCCCTCTTGGAAAACACTGAATCTTCCTGTTCTATTCTCATATTTCGGGCTAATAGTTTCCTTAATATCCCCCGTTCAAGGATATTTATATAATCTGCTTATTATTGAACTTACATATATTTAATTCCGACATTATTGTTTATTATCTTTCTGATCTTTGCGTTTTTATTTCCATTCTTGGTTAGCTGTACACCCAAGTACGTGAATTGTTTTTTTATATCAATCCCCACTTTAATTAAATTACAAGTAGAACTAATCCACAAATATAAACAATCTTTCGTCAAAATTGTTCTCATTCCAATTTCAAAAATTCGTTCGTGAAACCCGGAAGAACCCTTTGTCGCGGGATGAAATACCAAAGGGAAATACCCTACGACAAACCGCTCACATCCATGTTTCACGGCATTAATGTGGAGCTGCCATTATGTAAAATTTTGTAATTGATGCGTTCATTCATTTTACTTTAGATGAATGAATGCATATCATACATAAACGTACACTCATTGATATTCTTATGCGTTGAATCTGTCATAATCTTTGTCTTCTTCTCTTTCTGTTCTCCTGTGGGATCCACTTTATTGTTTTTTGGCAATTATTCCTGTTTCCTCCTCTGCACGTGTCCGTATCAAATCAACTGCTTTTCCTTAATATGTTCTATAATTATTTGTTCCAGGTTCAATTGCTCTTTCATAGTGTCGTTTCGGATCCGATCTAACCTCCAATTGCTCTTATTAATGGATCCAATTTCGTGGCTTCTATTTTTTTTTTTTTTTGTTATGATCCATATACCAACGAACCTTTAATCATTGCAATGTAGGTCCTCAGTTTCTTTTCTTACTATTCCATTTAGTGATATAGTTATTGTTCTTGCTCTGTTTATTCTACATTTTATTTCTGCATAATCTTTGTCCAAAATAACTCCTAGATTTTTATAGTTCTTCCATCTTGATTGTACCCTTCTTCCATTAAATTGCGCGCCATTTGTTCTAAGTCCTCTATGTCGTTTGCAAATATTATCTGCAGACTGAAGGGTATATAACCAGGTATCATCATCGATTTGGTTCCCTCTTCTTCCAAGTTGCTTGAATTCTAGAATTACGAAGATGTAGCACCCTTGTTGACTATGAATGATTGCGATACTTAATTTTGGTTTGTTTTTTCAGTTACTGGGGTCCAGGAGAGAATATCATTTCGTAAACCACGGTATACCAATTGCCAGATCCAAGAGGAGTATACCTCATGTGAGAAGATTAAAAGTAGATCCACTAGTAAGTTAAATTGTATACATACATTCATCATTCTTTGAGTTTTTCTTAATTTTCTACACTTTTTTTTTCTAGGTTCACTCGGCAGTACAGCAGGTCGGATTTATCCGCGTAAAAAGAGGTTATAAGCCGCTGAAAGTGGAAAATTTAGTTAAAAATATAAAGCCTCATTCAGATCCGACCGATCCGTATTTTTCCTATCAATGGTATTTGAAAAATACCGGACAGAATGGAGGTAAACCCAAACTCGATTTGAACGTCGAAGCTGCTTGGGCTCAAGGAATTACCGGCAAAAACGTTACCACGGCGATAATGGATGACGGTAATTATAATTATAATTATTTTTTTTTAATTTTACTATAATTTTAAGCATTTGGCCCATAAACAATCCCTTCTGATATACTGAAACTTCTAGATGAAAGGGCATTAAAAGTACTACATAAAGTATTCAACACTATATATGAGATAGGTCACTACCCCAAACAGTGGTTGTATTCAAAGAAAAGATGTCTGTCTTTCATTGACTTCGAGAAGGCAATGGATAGTGTACAACACCTCAAACTAATGCACCTCCTCATACGATTCGACACAGATCGGTACAATCGATCCATCAAAAACTTATATTAGCACAAACTGAACACACTTTTTAGTCTCTGAAGACGATAACTTGGTTGTCGCAACGCATGTCAGACAGTGTAATTGTGTAAACAGTGTGTTCAGTATGAATGTCACCAACGGTAAAATTCGATCTTAGTAACAAACAGCGCAAATTGGAATAGATAATAATATGTCCAGAATTTATATATTCATATTCCGGGGCGATTTTTCATAAGGCTCTGGAGAGTTAAGATTAATGGATTGTGAATTAACAATATCAGATAAGCTGATGACACGGTGTATGGAATGGAAAAATCTTATTTATAACCTTAGAAATTGAATAGGGTTATTATATCATCGAAAATCCGTTTTTGTTTGTGGTTTATTCACAATTACTCTTTAAAGCATATAAAAAATACACGATGTTAAATCAGGCGATCTTGGTGGCTAGTACATATCGGAATGTTGACTTAACACGTGAATTTTTTAATAGAATTGAAATCAATAAAACCCTGGATTCTATATTTGTGTAAACTGTAAGGAAATTTACTGTTTTAGGGGTGGACTACATGCATGCTGATTTAAAATATAATTACGTAAGTAACAGATGCATTTTTTAACACCTTGTAATTAAACTATAATTTTTAACATTAACATAAATCAAAGTCATTTAACCGTTACCCTCTGCGCTCCCTTGAGAAATTATATCCGATAAGTTAGAGTCTCTTGGGGTCAAGAGAAATTTTATTTTTACCTGTACGAATTAAATCAAGGACATACTGTAACAAAAATCTCGCAGCCGTCAAGTTCACACGAGAAAGTGTGGGCGAACGCCAATATCTTTAATAAGGAAAAAAACCTTGCCGCCTCCGCCACGAATTTTGCTATCAAATGAGCAACGTTTGTAAAAAGGAATCAATAATGCATCCCTAAACTTTGCTGTCGGAAAATTTGTGTATGTTGATTAAAACAAAATAATGAAGGGCCTGAAAGTACCAATAAAACTGATAAAGTTCACGAAAATGAAACTCGTAAATATCAGAGAGCTTCGATACGAATAAAGGGCTAAAGCAGAGGCATCCTTCATCTGCTACGTTGTGCACCATAACAGTGGAATGGGTAGTACAAAGAAGCGGAATAAACGCCACGTGAAAACAGAAAATAAGAATAATGCAGAAGTCAAAATTATTAAATATATGGGAGAGGAAATTACTTAGAAGGGAAAAAAGACGTAGACATATGGAAAAAAAATAGGAAATAAAGAATCTATATGATGAAAAAGAAATAAGCAAAATGATAAGATCTAGAAGTTTAAGATGGTTGGGATATTTCGAAAGAATGTCAGAATCAAGAACGGCAACGAAATGAAGAGGCCCAAAAAGAGATAGTATGGGAAGAACCAAGGAAAATCTAATGGATAGAAAAGATCAGGAAGACATGAAAAGAATGGAAGAATTTATTACCACGCTAGAAAAAAGTTGTATGAGAAAATAAGACCTTCGAACTAGACGACGTCAACTCTTCAATCTGAAATTTCTGCATATTATTGGAAAAAGTACTTTAGCATGTAAAACGTGACAAGAAAATTAGACTAATCTCACCTAACTCAAATTTGGACGTTTTTCGAATCCTTGTTGTTCATCTTCTTCTTCACTTTATAACGAATCAATTATCGATAACTGCGTAATCATATACGCAATTGTAATTTACTTATTTTATGATTAAATATCACATTTTTGATTTCGAAATTATTTCTATATTTCAGAATGCAAAAGCCAGTTATGATTTTAGCAGCAATGATCCTTATCCATTTCCACGTTATACAGATGATTGGTTCAACAGGTAATTGATTATATTCATATTCACTTTTAACAATAAAACTTGATAAAAAGGTGCTATACTTTATTTAAGACTGGCAAATAAATCCAAATTACTCTTTTTATCTATTTAAACAGTTTTTAAACGGTGGGATGAATACCACTAACACTTATCACTAAACACTTCTCTAGTTTATTTAAATGCATCGTTTACTCCTTACTATCAAATATTTACTGAATCTTGCTGCTAAGATGTTGCTTATTTACGCGCAAAATTCGGCTTTATTTCTGTGAATTTCCAACCGCTTGATGGAAACATCTTCACGACGTTGTTTTTGTTCCATTGTGAGTAAACGCGGCACTCATCTTGCACACAGCTTTCTCAAGTCCAAATTTTTAGTTAATATGCGATGTACCGCACTTTTTTAACTGCCTACTATGTCTGCTAGCTTGTACACTTTCAGTCGACGATCATCCAGTATCGCTTTGTGGATTTTCTTCAACATTTCTGCAATCTTTACCTCGTTTGGTCGACCACTACGATGCTGGTCTTCGCAGGTCGTACTGCCTCGTTTAAACTCTGGTGATATTCTACTGTTTATAAATAGGAAAATGTCAACATTATGAGATGTGATCAAAATACGACGACTTGATTTATAATTTTTTTATCGTGTTTATTTTTTTGAATCATTCAAGATAAAAATAACTGAGTTTAAAAACCAAAAGTTAAACACTTTTTACGCAACGTTATAAAGCATGAAGAATTTTAACCTAACTAAATTTTTTACAATAATTTGTAAAAATTGTTCATAATATGATATTATGATATATGATAATATGACATTTTTCGAATAAAATTCGGTATTTGAAGATAAATCGGGAAAATTCATGGTTTTTGGATTTTCTATTGGCCAAAGGTTTGTTGAAATTTTTAAACTTTGTACTAATTTCTATCTTACCAGTAAATGTGTCGAAAAAATTAAAAATAATGATAAAAATTATGGAAAATATTAATTTTTCGATTTTTTATGACCAAAAAAGGTGGACCCCTCTTTCAAATAATAACCCCCTCTTGTGTTAACACAAACAGTGGAAAGTTTGTTAAAATTTGTCAATGTTAGGAATGTAATAACTGCAAAATCTACTTATGAATAATATCAGCGATTTAAATATGTAAATTTAGTAAAGGAGAAACTATATGGAAAAAAAGAAAGTTCAAAATAGGGTTCAGGCTACAAGATAACGCCTTGATAAGCTTAATAACCATGTGAGTTCTTGGCAATAAAAAATGTGCAAAAAAAGAAACCCAATTCCTCGGGTATATAAATAAAAAAAATTTTATATACTACAAATTTTAAATTATCTATTCAATTTGATTATAATCAAGTAATTCTCCGTATTTTTGTAGCTTCTTGTATATACCAAACGTCAAGCAGTAAATATTGAACCATTATTCACTAGTGAAATAATATAATATAATAATAAAATAATAATAATATAATAATAAAATATAATTTTTGGCTTCTATCAACTAGAAACTAGTATTCCAAATTAATAATTCCAGTTTTGAAAGACAAAAAAATACTATAGACCCATGTCAGAAGAATATGGTGGTTATTAGATAGGTTTTGTTGAGTATTTAATAAGAAAACTAATTCACCATAATTGAAATGGTTCGTAATCATGGTGTCCACAATATTTTCAAACGGCACAATTAGACATAAATTTTGACATACTTAAACAAATACTTTCATTAACGATTTCCGATTTAACGAAGTAATGCTAGTCAGTGCAAAGGAAATATTCCACCACATCTAAAACACTTTTTAAAACACTCAATTACTAATAGCATCGAGTTTCAAAGTCAATTTACCTCAAGCCAACACGCCCAAACATACACACACACAAATCTTTTTGTAAAGCCAAATAACATATGATTAAGTTTGAATTTCTGGAACCGCTGGTGATATTCATACTGAACACACTGTTTAAACCAACACAGTCGCACAGTTGACTTACCGCGAAAATTCCAGCGGGAAAATCTTGGTTTTAGGCAAATTCTTTACAGCCCACTCTATAGTTAAGTAGTCAATGAATAAATGTGAAGATTCCCGCTGGAATTAGTTATCGCGAGAGAAGGTTTATTGGTGGGAAAATTTAGTATATAGTCAAGTTATTAGGTTTTAGTTTACCTTCAGTCTTTGAAGACAATAACTTGGTTATCTAAACGCGCGTCAGACAGTGTAATTGTGAGTGTTGGTGTAAACAGTGTGTTCAATATAAATAACAAGAGTTCAACTGTGTTCAACTTAAACCAAACAATTCTACAATCACTTCAAACACGTTTTATAAATACTAAACTTTTGATATATCTACTGTATGGATCTTCATTATTCAACTTATTATCCCAAGAAGTTATGGATACTCATTGAAGGCTATTTTAAATCAAGTTTCAGTCATTAGACATTTTCTTTGCTGTTTCCGAACATTTTTTTATATTTAACCTCAGAGCTGATCTTTCATCGACTAAAATCTGGTAATTAGAGTTGAAAAGACTGCTCCCAGATGTCAGGCTCTGAGATTCCTTTAACAAGTTTGTGGATGGACAATTCATCTTCTAACCCACAAAATTTGAAGTCGTTTCTTTCGACCAGTTTGATTTTTTTATCTTTACTTCTCTTGTGTGCAATAGTGCTAACACCACAAAAGAATTCTGGTCCTCGGAAGGGTATTTGGACCCATATAAAATGTTAACTATGGTATTCTTTTATATTATAGTCGTATATAAAGTAAATAATAACCACTATAAATGTTACCATTTCAACATTATAATTTTATATCTGTTTGCAGCCATGGTACTCGATGTGCTGGGGAAGTAGCAGCTGCTCGAGATAATGGTATTTGCGGAGTTGGCGTGGCTTACGATTCTAAAATAGCAGGTTAGGATTAAAATGGAAACTTTTATGACCATTCTCGCTATGTACAAGAATCCTTAATTGTTAAAAATATCCAATTTTCATAGCTAAAATATTGTATGTATCACAGGAATCAGAATGTTAGATCAGCCTTACATGACGGATCTCATCGAAGCGAATTCAATGGGACATGAACCCAACTTAATAGACATATATAGCGCATCCTGGGGACCCACTGACGACGGAAAAACAGTAGACGGGCCCAGAAATTCTACAATGAAAGCCATAGTTAAAGGAGTCAATGAAGTATTTAAAGATGATGAAAAATATTTATAAATATGAAGTTTATATAATTTTTAGGGACGAAATGGCTTAGGAAATATTTACGTTTGGGCTAGTGGAGATGGAGGTGAAGACGACGATTGTAATTGTGATGGTTATGCCGCTAGTATGTGGACAATAAGTATAAACAGTGCAATAAATGATGGTCAAAACGCGCATTACGACGAAAGTTGTTCATCGACTTTAGCATCAACTTTTAGTAACGGTGCTAAAGATCCAAATACTGGTGTTGTAAGTAGTTGTAATTTTCAAATAATTTAATCGTTAAACTATCACTTATCTTCTCTTCTATTGACAGTACAAACACGTACAACACCTACACTTGTTTTTTAAGTAACGACATCCTTTTTATACCTTCAATATCCTAATGTTAAAATGAGGAAGGTATTAACAATAAATACATTCAATTCGTGTAAAAATTCTGTCTGTATTAAAGTATTTCTTGATGATACGGGAGTATTTTTTCAGGCTACTACTGATTTATATGGGAAATGCACTACCACCCACTCGGGAACATCAGCTGCTGCTCCGGAAGCAGCAGGTGTATTCGCTTTGGCACTTGAGGCAAAGTAAGTGAATTTTATTAATATATTCAGTTTCATCAATATCGGTATGTGTATTTATAAATCTATTCTTAGACTTTCAAAAAATACATTATACAATATTAATGATATTTCAGTCCAAAATTAACATGGAGAGATGTTCAGCATTTAACTGTTCTTACTTCCAAACGAAACTCTCTGTTCGACGCCAAAGGAAGATTCCATTGGACCATGAACGGTGTTGGATTGGAATTTAACCATTTATTTGGATTTGGAGTGCTAGATGCTGGTGCTATGGTGGCGTTGGCGAAAAGATGGAAAACAGTACCCCCAAGATTTCACTGTGAGGCTGGCAATCTTAATAAGATTCAGTAAGTATTCATTCATTCATTTTTTAAATCAAAAACTGAATTATCTAAACAAACAGAACACAAATAACTAGTGAATTTAAAAATAAATTGTTCTCTATTTGATCTAGCTGCTGAACTAAATGCATCATTATTTTCAACAATGATTTATTCCAAATATTCCAAAGAATTATTATTCCATTTATTTATTATAGAAATGTGATACAATTCACTTCAAAAGTTCACCTTTGTATAGCTTATTGTGTGAACGCAGGTATTCGGAGGGGCGCAGGAGGTTTGTTGATCAGTAGCCTGGAAATTTAGTAGCTATGGAGCATTTCTCTGGAATAATCTGCGTGTATAAGTTTTATGTTCGCAATGTCCGTAACTTAAATGAAGAACCAGGAGCTATCTGCCGTTGCTTTAAACTGCTGTAAACGTGTATAGATTATCGCATTTTACACAAAGATCTGAGGTTGTACCATTACAAAATTCAGTTGGTGCAAGAAGCCTTAGAATACTGGTCAGAGGCTTGACTTCGTAAACCAGATGATTGAGCGCTGTCCAACGTTTACCCACATCTTATTTTCGGATGAAACTCATTTTCATCTTAATGAACATGCTAACAAGCAAAATTTCCGCTACTGAAGTGTAACCAATCCAAAACACAAACATCAGAAACACCTAAAATCGCCTAAAGTGACCGTAAGGGCTGCGATGTCGTTGCGACGAATCATAAGCTCTTATGTTTTAAAGATGCACAGTTACTGTGAGTGTTACGTGCAGATCGTGTATGAACTGCAGAAATTTGATGGTTATAATAAAAAAACACGGTTTCAGAGGACGGTACAACTTTACCCTCGTCCAATAGATGTCTGTCACGAGTGAAGTGAAATTTTTCCAGGCAAACTGATATCTAGGGGAGGTGAAATAAGTTCGCCTCCACGCAGTCCCGATTTAACACCTATGGACTTTTTTCTTGTGGATATATATCAAATCTGAAATTTATGCTAACAAACCTGGCACAATTAAAAGAAAATATCTGTCACGAAATGGCAGCCATCATGGAAAATACTTGCCAAGCTTTCATAGGCAATTTTAGTACTAGATTAAATGAATATCGTGAGCGCCACTGCAATATGTAACCAATATTTTTTCAAAAAAATTCTACTTTTCTTAAATTTTTTTTTTAAATGGAAACTTTCTTTCGGCTACAATTTAACCACTCAAATATTTTAATTCCAGTAAGATTCCATCGAAAAATTCTCTGTTGATGAAAATTACTACAAACGCATGCAAAGGCGAAAGCACTGAAGTCAGATATTTGGAGCATGTTCAAGCCGTTGTGACACTAAACGCTACAAGGAGAGGAGACGTTGAATTATTTCTCACTTCTCCTATGGGAACAAGGTCAGATTTACAAAATTGATAGTCAATTCTAATAACCTGACTATACTTATTTCTGTTACTAAATTGTAGTACTGGTTGCTATTTAGGTTTTGACATTTTTTACATGACATGACATGTTTTACGTGTGCTATTTGAGTTGTTTACAGAAACATTTTCGTGCGATGATTTTCTATGACTTTCGACGTGGGTTTAACCAACAGATTTGTTCACTCGTGTCGATTGGTGTAAAGAAATGCTGAAAAAATTCAATCCCGGTGCGTCTATAAAATCGTAACATGTGACGAATCATTGATCTAAGTGTATGAACGCGAAACTAATCAAACATCGACTGTATGGGTTTTTCTAGATGAGCCAAATCCATCAAAAGTTGTTCGCGCATGAAGCACGCGCCTGTTTTTTCGGTATAACTTTCCATTAGAGCAACGTAGAATGGTCAATTCTAAATGGTACACCAGCATTTGTTTACCAGAAGTGTTCGAAAAAATCAGAGAAGCCAAACGCCATTCTCCACCACGATAATGCGAGCTTTCATACATTAGTTCAACCAAAAACGTTTTTGAACAATCAAAACATGGAGTTTATGAGTCATCCGCCGTACAGTCCTCGTATGGCACCCAATGATTTCTTCTTATTTCCGTAGATCAAAAATAAATCGCGAGGTCAGCGTTTTTCTACATCTGAAGAAGCGGTTGATGCGTTCAAATTACATGTTTATACGAATGAAATTCTATTAAGATTAAATAATACAAACAATTCACAATTTTCATAATATTGACTGGGATTATTTATTATTTAAATTATTTAACCTTGTAAATTATCAACTTTCTTAGATCGATGATACTGAGTCGAAGACAAAATGATGATGATTCTCATGACGGGTTTTCAAAGTGGCCTTTTATGACTACACACACTTGGGGAGAATATCCACAGGGAACTTGGCTTCTTGAAGTAAGTAATTGATTCTCAAACTTGCTACAATTGTGATAAATAAGCCCTTTAAATCCCCCCCACTTAATTCTGTGTATTTCTAATCTGAGAAATAAACGACTTGATTGATACTATTACATCAAAAAGCATTTGGTCAAAGTTTTATATTGATATATGCTTAAACTATGTATTTAAAAACATAAAAAAAATCACATCAGCTAATTCAAAATACGAGGGATGGGGTATAAGTCATGGCAATGTAGATATCTGAACGTATATGTGTCGTGTGAAAGTTCTAAAGGCATATTTTGTACGCAGAACAACAGATGGCTCTGTGATAGCTGGTAGTAGCACAGCAACGGCTAGGGAAAAAGTCAGAGATTTCAAATTACCCTACGACATTGGGGATGGGAAGAATTGGTACTCTCCCGATATTTCGCTCGGTGACTTTGATCTCATGATTAAGGCAGTTTGCACTACAATAGAACATTGCTGATCCTGAGTGCTAATATGGTGCAGCAAGTATTTATCGTTGACAGTGTGTAGTGACAATACCAGGGAATTATTTTGAGAGTTTTTAGTAATTCATCGTGTTAATTTTATGTGTACTGTGAAGATAATATTGTCCTATTTACTTCTAGTATATCAGGTTTAGGTAAAAACTATCGACTAAAAAACCTCTTCTATCTCTGGCAACTGTCTCCCTCGCAGAACCGCTGTTAGGTATTCGCGAGGGGCGGATCTAGCTATACAGCTCTTGGCAGGCAGTCTCTGTTCACAGCATAGCCGGTGTCAGTGCTATTCATTGTCCATGCTATAATTAACACCTTCTTCTTTCGTTTGGATTTGTCATCATTTCCATCTGAACTGGTATCTTCAAGAAAAAAAAAATAGTTCCCATGACTTTTGTCCCAACCCTTGTATATAAGAGTTATTGTAGGAAAAGAGGAGCTTAAGGAAAGCTGCTTATTTGTAGTGATGGTCTAGTTGGGCGTAACTCGAGCCAACTTGAGTTGAATTCTCTCAAACTCGAGTTCAAAAACGGGATGGAGCGAAGTTTGCCAATTGTTTGAGATTATATTATTTTTAACAAGTTCACATTTATATAGATTGGATGTTATCTTTAAATTGTCGGTTATTGATGTATATTTTCGTGTTTTATGTTGTTTTTATGAAAAATGGTTTGGGATGTATTTGAATCGCCAGTGAATGTACAAGTTAAGTGTAAATTCTAACTTCATCATCAACTCTCGTATTATCGTACCAAAAATCAATAAAGAATTTATTCAACTGGTTGTTTCACCTTTTTTATGTTTTTTTTTGTAATAATAAAAGTTATTAAGAATTGTAGAGACATATTTTATTAGTGGTTCATATGAATATATTGTCAATAGTTTAAATACCAATTGTCTTGTTCCTAAAGTGTTTTTCTCTGATTATCGTTTCTTTTTCTTGGATAATATGGTAGTTGAAATTGAATCTACGAGGATGGTTCCAGAAATACCTGACCCAAGAAAGAAAACACAAAAATTTTGTAAACTAATATATTTATTTTTCAAAGTATTCTCCTTATAGCTCCATACACTTTTCCCATCGATGTCAAATAAGTTCGATACCCTTTTAATAATAAGAATCGACAAGATCCTCAATATAGCCAACATCACATCTTCATTGTTGGAAAATTTTTGACCACCGAGCCATTTTTTCTAGTCTAAGAGAAAAAATAATCCAGGAGGGATAAATCTGGCGAATAGGGCATGAGGCAGCAATTCAAACCAAATAAAGTCGTTTTCACTTGATTTTTTCGCTCAAAAGTTGCAATAATACTCGCCTTTGATAGTTTCTCCTTTTTCAAGATAGTTAATGAAAATTATCCAACGCGCATCCCAAATACCGACGCCACGACCTTGCCTGCAGATAAAACGTCTTTGCCTTCTTTGGAACCGGCACCCATTTCGCGCACAGCTTCTCAGGTCCAAATTTTTAGTCAATACGCCTTGTACCGTACTTTTGAAATGTCTAATAGCTCGCGCACTTGCAGTAGACGATCATCCAGTACCACTTTGTGGATTTTCTTCACTATTTCAAGATTCCTCACTTCATTTGATCGACCTCTGCGATGCTGGTCTTCCCAGGTCATACGGCCTCGTTTAAACTCCTCTACCTAATATTTTACTGTTGATAACGAAGAAGCAGTTTCATTGAGAGTAAATTCTAGTACAGCTTTTATATTGGTTGGGCTAATGCCTCTCAAATACCGATGACCAATTTTTACCCTGTTTATAAATTCACCGAAAACGTTCACGATACCGTGGTATTTTTACTTTACGCCCTTTTTTAGCACTTACCCTTCTACCACTTTCTTTTCAGCCATTTTTAATGTTTAATATCTAGGATATAATATGGCAGGATTACCGCGAAAAAAAAATAAAACATTCTACTGTTCAATTTTTGATATTGATCACTCGAAACATAAAAATTAACAATAAAAATCTGTGAGAGTATTTGAGAGAGGAACTATAGAAGCTTAAGTGAAAATTTAGAAAAATGTCTTAATTAAATAGATTGGAAACCTGGGGTCTATCAAGTTACTCTTTATTTTCAATAAATCGGAAACATTGTTAGCTGCCTAACCAACTTCTCATCTTGTTTTTCTTTTTACAGCATTTCCAATTCAGAATGAATTTTTTTACTTTTTCTATTTTCCTGTTTCTTCCAAATAATCTACTGTGTTATCTACTGTTTCTTTGCAATAGTTGTCACTGCCCACTTCTGGACTCTTTTGCTAACAGTACAATGTCCGGTGATCTTCCGGATTGAGTTTTTCTTCAATCTTATTTTGATTTTTGTTTCCTCTTTCATCGATCTTGTCAAAATCACTTTGGATATCATACAATAACTTCTGTTTGACTGTATATTCTGATGTTTGGCTGTGATTATTGTGTTAACAGTATCTTTCAACAATTCAATTGGTAGTAGCACTTTAACTGGCTTTTTAGCGTCCTCTTTCCTAACCCTGATGTTTTGCAGTATTGAATTTTTAAGAAATTTTGAACTATCACTAAATTAATTTTGTTTTAGGTTAGATTCAATTCACAAGTACCACAAACGGGTTTTATAAAAGAATGGTCACTAATGCTACACGGGACTAAAGATTCACCATATACAGAATTATCAGTATTAGATCCACATTCAAAATTAGCAATTGTTAAAAAAGCACATGAAACTAGAAGCAAATTATAATTTTTTCAAAGTTCGATAATCATTTCTTTTAAAGATAAAAATAGTGTTATATTTGGTAAACTATTGGATCTTCTTGGAGGCTAATTATGTTAAGACAAAAATAAAATTTTTCATCCAGTTTTTTCATTAGATTTTAAATGTTTTACATGCCTAATTTTTGGAAAATCTACTGGATTAATACTTGAATCTGAGTCCGTAAAACTGCACGGATCTATATTGCTCAAGAGGGCTATTTTTTTGCTTGCAAGTTCAGAGATCTCTATCTCTAGAGATACCTACTCATATTTAGAATTTTAAAACTATGTTTTACGCAACTTTAAAAGAAATATAACCACCTCAAAAGCTCTCGACAATAATTGCACGACTTAGAAATATGGTTCTTGATGTAAATTTTGAAACCTGAACTGTAACATTGATTTTTATCGATAAAACAGTAGATCCTCCAGGAATGGTACACCTGGTTTACACAGGTCGAGTAGAGTGGGCAAGCTACTTGGCTCAGTAGTGATTCGACAAAAATTTGGAGCCCAAGTTGGATAACCTATTAGGTTATACCTATTAGAAGAAATAGATGAAGTTTTAGAAAAGGAAATTAACAAAGAACCTAAAGTATGGATTAAATATTGGTTAAGAAGAAAAGACACTCTTAGAGCGTCGACTTTTACTACACAGACACGCTGTAGAATATGTGAAAGAATACAGATCTATATTGAGGATGACTCTTCACCTAACCTCGAAATTGAGCAAAGAACATACATTTTGCTTGGACAAAATGGGGTAGATGGGTTAGCTACTGGGCCGAGCAACTCAATTTTTAACTAAACCACTCGACTCGCCCCGCAACTGATCAACTTTGCCGATGTGTCTACATCAAACAAGTAGGCCAAGTGTGTGTAATTTTAGTTTGTATTTTCAGGACAAATATCATTTTGACAATTTTAAATTGTTTTAAGAATCAATGGGTAATTTGTTTTTTTTTATATTTTTTACTTTTGAAATCTCAGGAACACAATTTAATAATAAAAAAATCTACCAAGCTTCTAACTAAACATTTTTTGTATAAGAATATAATGAGTTAATTAATCCTTTATCAATTTACATTGTTTTTCTCAAATTATGGGTTATAATCAACATATTTTGCTTCTGGGTATAAATGTACAAGAATCTATCATTAGTTTACTAATATAAGTATAAATTCGTAGGACCATATTCACATACTGGTAAGTAAAGTCATAATGTAAATAATGAAATTGTATTTTATGCTCTTGATTATATAGAAATATTCCTTCTAATAGATATTAGAAATACTAAGTCTCTTGTCGTTTGAGCTAACTCCTGTTATGTTGAAAAAGTTTATAAAAGGCTACATGATAGATTATTTTTTCAAAATTGTAATTTGTTTTATAAAAATTATATGTACAAAAATAATTAATAAAAGTTATATACATACAGATATTTGAAGTTTTTTATTATTAACCTGGGGTGTTTAATTAAAATAATAATTAGAAATTATTTTCAAATTGGTCAACAATCTCAACTCTTGAAAAATACCTACAAATACTCCCCTGATATGACTCAAGTGTTGCTACCGATAATTTTAACTGCTTACCTTGAATTTTGCTTATATTTTTTACACATTTTTCCTCTATAAAAGAAAATTTATTACTTTTTGTATAGTTGTCTTATAATATTGTTTTCCTGTTTTCAAACCAAAAGTAGTATTTATGTTGGCAACTCTGTAGACAGATCATACCCCAGTCAAGTTTACTCAACACTTTGACATATGATTAAAAAATTATGTTAAATTGGTCGCATTCAGCGAACATGGACATGGTTGACACTCTAGAACGTGTTGAGTTTGTAATGATTTCTAGGATTATACTGTTGTACAACAGTTGCACAACGTTTTAGCCCGCCGAATGCGACCATTGAAAGCATTTTTTTTATTTTTCACATTTTTATTATTGTTTAATCAAAATATAAACTAGCTCTTGATATGACTAATTCGCAAATGAACTCAATTACTGCTATATTTAAGTCGTTTCTGTTAGTTCAACTTATTATTTACTAAATTCTAGTGGTGTGATTTGGGTTTCTTAAGATGTTCCTTTTTGTAGTGGTTACTCTGATTTGGTACCTGTCAAGTTGTCAAGCAGTGAAAATCCAAACAATTTCTTGTTATTGATTTAATGTGTAATATTTATATTTACTTTTTTATTTAGATTAAATTTTATTCTTACATGAAATGAACATGGATCCCATGGAAGAACAATTATCATCTGATTCCTCAGATGTAGAAGATGGAGAGCAAGTATTGATATTATTACCTATTTATCAAGCATTTCTTCATAGTTCGAAATTTTAGGAATTGGTTAAAAGAGCCGAATATCTAGAGGCTAGTTTATTAAACAATAAATACTTATATGATGAACATATTGAGGTTATTAAGATATATAGAGACCTTGCAGAGTTAAATTCAATGAGAGATGCTTACCGAAGATTTCATCAGTGTTTCCCTCTTACTCCAAAAATTTGGTTAGAATGGATAAGAGATGAAATTAAAATAGCCAATATTAAGGACGAACAAAAAAACGTTTTGGATCTTTTTGAAAAGGCAGTACAAGATTATCTCGGTTGAGTACATACTTATGTAAAAAATAATATTTTAAATAAAGTTCCTTATTCACATGGAACTAGCGAAAAATAGATATTTTTCTTACTTTAGGTACTGATTTGATTAAAATTTCAATTGATAGTTTTTCCTGTCTTTGATAAAGGTATGACGTTACAATATTGTACAATTTAAAATTTCGTAAAGATAAATTGAGTACCTGTATCCAAATTTAAACTATGATTAAAGAATTAGAAAGAATACGAACACATATCTAATCTTTATTAATATTAAGAAATGAAAAAGAAGTTTGATGTAGGTTTACTTTGATTTTAGCTGTAGAACTTTGGGTAGAATATGCACAATATTCACTAAAAGTTAATGGCTTGGAATATACTAGAAATGTATTAGAAAAGGGATTAACCTTTGTTGGTTTACATGTCAGTGAAGGTTCTTTATTATGGGATACTTTACGGGAAATAGAATATGCACATATTTCTTTGCACAAAGAAAATTCACCAGAATGGTTTGCCCAAGTGAAGAGGTACTTACCTATTTTTATTTATAAGTAACTATTGAAGAATCCTTATTTGAGGAGTTTTTAAGTATTTTTTGTATCACTGAGACACATTTTTGCTAATGTAATAATTAACTACATCAAAAGTATCAATTTGTGCTCAGTCTTTTTCATCTCAAATCAGATATTCCCAAGATAGAAAAGTATTAATTAATGTTTCTTATTGTTTTGATTCTTGTTAGGCTAGCTGATGTTTTCAAAAGACAACTTTCTGTTCCACTACTAAATATGGAAAATACTTATCAAGAATGGACTGATTGGTATAAAACATTACCAGATGGTCTAATAGAATCAAAACCTTTAGAATTGGGTTATCAAAAGGCATTAAAAACACTTGAAGTGTATAAACCTTTTGAAGAAAAAATTCTAAATGCAGACAATACTGAACTTTATGATGTGTACAAAGAGTATATAAATAACGTTAAAGATACTTCTACTATTATATGTTTATATGAACGAGTAGTATTACCTTTATGTCTAACACCAGATATTTGGGAAGATTACATCAAATTCACCTTCAAATTAAAAGATGTGGTGTTAAGAATTACTAATAGGGCCATACGAAATTGTACTTGGAGTGAAAAATTATGGATAGCTCGAATTAGAGCTTTGGAATTTCATAAAATGAGTGAAGATGAGATCCTATCTTGCTTCGAGGAAGGTAAATAAAATTTTAAGGGATTAATTCTCAATAGATTATATCGTACGATGTTTAGGTTTAACAAAGATAAATCCATCCCCTGCTGTGGAATTCTGGCAATCATTTTTGGAATATTATCACCGTAATTGCGAGGATCATACAAAATTGACTAAATTATTTCTTCAAGCTTCGGAACAGATAACGCCTGACAGTGACCCTACTTTTAAACTCACTAGGTGGTATGCTCGTGTATTAGCTAAAAGGGGTGACTTGGAATCTGTTAGAAAACTTTGGAGTAATATAATGAGCCATCAACAAAGCAAAGGTAAGAAACAAAAAGATTTCATTGAGTTATGTGCTTTATTTTTTCAGGCTGTGATATTTATTTAAATATTTGGTTATTCTTTATCTTACCAATAGGGTCTAGTCTATTCATGCCACAACCATCATATTCATTGTGCTCCAATGAATGCTTTGATATTTTTTATCAAATTAATCCAGTTTTATGTTACAGTTAGCACTCGAAAATATGACAGTTATGGGATCTACTGGTTGTCGGATTATCAAATATTGTATTTCTTTGACCGATTTTAGCCGTGTATACGCATGTAGATACTGAAAAAAATCTACTATCGTTCATTATCAACACCTAGCCTAAAAAAAATTGAAAAACGCACATAATTAGTTTAGGCATTAATTCAATTAAGTCAAATGGCAAAATTGTATGTAATAAAAAGATCTACAATTTTTTTATGTACACTTTTTACACCTAACCTCAAAATTTATGTGAAAAATTGAAATAACCAAGTTTTTGGTTTTTTATTTTCATCTTTTACAAAAAACATTATCTTTTCACGAAATGTTGTGAAAACTTAACCTTTCTATGTCACAAATACACAGTACTTTATTTAAAATATCTATTTTTTAACCTTATTTTCATTTAATATTGAAAAGGCACCCTAATTTTCAATGGAAAATTCTCCCATCAAAATATCAGCTTTTTTTAAAAAGGTAGTGAGTTTTTTGTTTGTTTAAATCTCTACTTTCTAATGGTGTTAATAAATAAAAACGAAAAAAAAGTCGCATCCGAAAATTTGTATAATTTTTAGTTATCTATTAAAATTTTATACTCTAATTACACGAAAAACGTGAGATTCTATATTACCTTGATAAACCTAAGTAATTAGAGTGTAAAATTTTTGCAAATATCATAAAAGTGTACATAATGATTAAAAAAAATTTTCAGATGCAAGTTTTTTCCTGTTTTTTATTGCTTTTTTGAGAAAATTTACCATGGGGATGATAATTTTTTTACACCATCAGAAAGTAGAGATTTCAACGAATAAAAAACTCACTGCCTTATTAAAAAAGCTGATATTTTAACTTTTTCTACTGAAAATTAGAGTGCATTTTCGAATTAAATGAAAATAAGGTTAAAAAATAAATATTTCAAATCAAGTAAATTACAGTGTATGTGGAACATAAATAGGTAAATTTCCAACAAAATTCGTGCAAAAATAATGTTTTTCTGTAAAAGATAAAAAGAAAAAACCTAAAATTTGGTTTTTGAAATTTTTTACAAAAATTTCAAGATTATGTGAAAATAGTAGTTGTAGAAATTTTTATAACCTACAACTTTGCTATTTGACTTTTTTCCATAGGAATTCTAGTTTTGCCGGAAATCGAGATAAACCGTTTTCTACCCTTCAAAACACTATCTTCCCCTTATAGAACTCACATTGCCCGTAAATTATTTTTCCTCTCTTTTTTATTATCTATATATTACCTTCCTTTACAGGAGCTTCATTCTACTATTATTTATCATATTTAAAAGCTTCTACCCTGGTATATAAACATTATTTACCACTAATTAGTAGTAAAATAAGCATTGTAATCTTCCCGTCTTACGGCATTTTAGGTATTATGAAATGTCAAAAATATATTCACATAACCTCAAAATGCAGAAACATAAAATTTTAATACGATCTCACGTTACCTCAATTATATCGTTCTCTCTTTTTTTACTATTACTACCGTCAATTTAAAGAACTTATAACGTACGTCTTGTAGTTAGTCTTGTGAAGAAGACAATCGATCTGATGTTATATTCGATTTCTATTGATAGAAAGAGAAAGTATGTGTTCGATAAATCGTAGATTGAGTCACGTCATGGAGAAACCTCCACGCATTCTACTATAAAATCGTTTAATTTTTGTTGCAGAGTCTGCCAATACTTGGTGCGAATATGCAAATTTGGAAAAACAATACGGTACACCTAAAAATGTCAGGAATATTTTCAACAGAGCCCTAGCTTCTTGTAAGGAATGGTCTCTCTATATTTTAGAAGAATGGTTAATGTTCGAACGTGAAGTTGGATCATTAGAGGATATTATACGATGCGAAGATAAACGTAACCATCTTTATAAAACGATTAACCAATCAACTCCAACTAATGGCACGTCTGAAGTAACTCGTGCAAATAAAAAGCGAAGTCATGAAGGGGACACTGGATCGTTCAAAAAGAGAAGATATGAACAAGATACTGGAGCATTCAAAAAGAAAAGACGTGAAGAAGATACTGGATCTTTTGAAAAGTGGAGCCATGAAGAAGATACTGAATCATTCAAAAAGCGGAGCCAAGATACTGAATCTCGGTTTAAGAAAAAGAATGACTTTGTTAAACCAACCACGTCATCTCCACAATTGAATGATAAAAACAACACAGTTTTCGTTAGCAATTTACATCCTGCTGTTAACGAAGAAAAATTGAAAGAAATTTTCCCGAATGCTTTAAATATTCATATCGTTCTTGATAAACATGGAAAATCCCGCTGCTTCGGTTACATACACTTTTCTCAAGAGGAGGAATGTAGAAATGCATTAGCTAAAGATAGAGTCCCAATTAACGGTCGACCTGTTTTCGTATCGGAATTCAAATCGAAAAATGAGAAAGATTCTTTAAAAAATACAAGAGACAGTCACCAAAATATATTATTTATTAAAGATATACCATTAACCAAAACTAAAGAAGATCTGGAAGGGATTTTTAAATCGTATGAACCGGTAGAGGTGCGATTGATCTACAAAAGAAATGGGGAATCAAAAGGAATCGCTTATGTTGAATTTAAAACTCCAGAGGAAGCTCAGAACGTATTGAAAAAATGTCAGTCATTAACTATAGATGGTAATAAAGTATTGGTGGCTATTAGTGAACCCCCGAAGAAAAAACCTACCGAAAGATCAGAAAAACTAAGACCTGTACGACACGTTAGATTAGAGATTCCATTGATACCAAGAGCATTGTTGATTAAACCTAGTAAAAAAAATGAGAATAAAAACACCGAAAATTAAGAAAATAATTAAGATTATTTTTTTTTTAATTGTAATTTTAAGTTTAAATAAAGAAATTTTACCTTTCGTTTAATTTATTTATCGCGTAAATGGGAATCTTCTCTACTAAGAGATTAAGATCATCACCATCAATACCGATGTTGAAGACATTCTGCAGTGGGGTGGAGCAGCAAACATCCTGGATGCTGTTTTTACCAAGCAGTTCAGGATTTGGTCCTGTTTGGACATAAAATATCACCATCACCCCAAATTCGCTTTTTGGGTGTTGAGGTTTAGCCGCCTGGTTAAATTAGCTAAGGCAGCTTCACAAAAACTCTTAAAAACCAAAAAGCTGTACATTCGCCAACAGCTTCTAATCCACTAGAAGACCCAGATTCGTCCATCGAGTATTGCTGGCACATTTGCAACCTAAGCATGCTCTGAAAATCCTCGAATCAATATAGAAGAAAGCAATTCGACAATAGGTGATCCAGACTTGACCAGAAACTTGGACAATTTAGAGCACTGATACTACCAAGGCATATGCTCTTCTGAGCCGTCCAACATCCCACCTAGAGCACCTATTGTAAGACCTATTCGACAGGCAGACGTGGCTCATGAACACCGAATTCGTCTATAGGCGTCCAGAACGTCACCTTTCTTTAGAATCATCAATATCCAAGATGGAAACCACCCGAACTAGTCCAGTGTGATGGGGTTTACCCTATTGTGTTGCTTTTTACATAAACAAAGACTAAATTATCAGAAAAAAACGAAAAATTTCTGTCCAACTTAGAAATAATACAGAAACACACTTTGGCTTAGCATTTTCGAGGTCTAGAATCCATTTATCAGACTGGCTTCCAAGGCGACTTGTTTAATTGGGTTTACGAATAAAGAAAAGACGATTTTTGGGGCTCATCCGAAGAAGGGAAAAACCTGCACTAAGAAAAAAGTTAACTGTCTCTTGATGTTAACCAGACCGAGCAATGGATCCATTTTCTGGTTAGATTAGGTTTAATTTAACTTCAATTTGATTAGGTTTACACTAACCTGGGTTAAATATAATTTTTTATTATATATTTTTATAATTATAGAACTGTCGTTACCCACGTGTAATCCAAAAAGTCTAACCAGAAAACAACCTTGACAAATGGATTCTTCGACCTCGAAAACACCAAAATAATGTGTTTCCATTATAATTCTAAACCGGGCAGAGACGAAAGTATTTTTCAAATTCCTAGTTTCCAGTTCCCCTAGCATCTAATTGATGCTAGTTACTTCAAAATTATTAAGTGCACTATTAGTAATTCAATTGTATGTTCTTCGTGTACCTACTACATTTCTCAAATATATGTTTTTTTCTAGATGGACATTTTTGAACTGGTAGCTCGGTTCGTTTTTAACATCAAATTTCAAATATTTTATTTAACACGTGTACAGAATACGTTTCAATTCTATGAACACGTGTAACATTAGTAATCACAGAATGTATTTGTGTCACTGATAATCAATATTCTTTTAGTTAATTATAATCAGTATACCTTCAGCTATAACATCGATGATTACAGTTTAAATTAATTTTAATGTAATAATATTTCTAATAATTCGAAATTTTTATCATTTTCTTTCAATATTTTTATTAAAAAATTTAGAATTCTTCATTATTTTATGAATACTTTGGTTATTAAAAATAAAGCGGTCACTTCTATCACATTGTATTCGTTGATATATATACACCAATCATAAAACGCCGACTGGAGATAATCCAAATAACCTCTTGAATCTTACACCGGGATTGAACCTTCCGTGTGTATGAAGTTTGTATGCGTGTATTGGTGTCAGAGAAGTAGCAATAGTTTCATGTTTATCAAAAATGGTTCAAGTTGTTTCCAAAAAACCAACATCAAAAATAAATAGTAAAACCGGAATTAGTAGTCTAATAATTTTTCTAGTGCTTCTTTTAGCATGGATCGCAGGTTTTTCCTCACGCCTATTTGCCGTCATTAGATTCGAAAGTATTATTCATGAATTCGATCCTTGGTATGTTTTAACTGATAAAAGTTGATTATAGTCATTATAGATATTTTAGGTTTAATTATAGAGCGACGGCCTATATGGTAAAACATGGATTCTATAAATTTTTAAATTGGTTTGATGAAAGAGCATGGTATCCTTTGGGAAGGATAGTTGGGGGTACTGTTTATCCTGGATTAATGTTGACGTCTGGTAGTATACACTATATACTACATTTACTTCATATAAACGTGCATATCCGTGATATATGTGTATTTTTGGCACCTGTATTCAGGTAAGTAATTGCATTTTATGTTTTCTATTTGAGATATATTCATAAAAATTAATACTTTATTTATTGAATTAGCTTTCCAAGTGCTGCATTGTATGTCATATTTTTTTAGAAGATAGAATGGGTAATAATTATAATTTTGAATGATTTTCAACTATTGTTAATTATTACAGTTATTTTGTAAATTTTAGCGGTTTGACATCAATATCAACTTATTTCCTTACAAAGGAATTATGGTCAGCTGGGGCTGGATTATTTGCAGCTTGTTTTATTGCCATTGTGCCTGGTTATATAAGTCGTTCAGTAGCTGGTAGTTATGACAATGAAGGAATAGCTATTTTCGCCTTACAGTTTACTTATTATTTATGGATTAAATCTGTGAAGACAGGCTCTGTATTCTGGTCTGTAGCTGCATCACTTTCATACTTCTACATGGTATGCATTTGAAGAATTTTGTTTTATTACATAATGCAAATTTTTAGTTTTCCTCTATATACATTCCTGAGCAAAAAAAATTGGCTTAAGTCATATTTGCGATATTTCATGATCCAAATTTAACATCTCAAAGCTAATAATCTTAGCTTCATAATAAGTGGTATATGCTGTTGAGGAGTTATTTTTTGGCAAAGAAAACAGATTGAACAAAAAGGAATCTTTAACAATTGAAAAAGGGTATTTCTAGCTGGAATTGTTCTCTTATTTCCATCCCATAGATGTTCGATAGATTCTAGCTGGAATTGTTCTCTTATTTCCATCCCATAGATGTTTGATAGAATTTAAGTCCGGGCCACATGCTGGCCAATCCATGCTGGATTAGGATGGAGTTTTTGCCGATAAAACTGGCATAGGGAACGACTTGTTTTATTCATTTTCAGTAAGAATTATGGTTTGTTGTTAACGGAGATGTGTATCAGTTCACATTTGATGACTAACTGATAGTGGTGAGACCCTTTTCTAAGGGTCAGTTACCCCTAATTATCACTATTGTAAACAAGCATAAAAAAGGTGGTTATCCATCATAACTAATTGTTGGAGTGTGAGAGCAAGAAACATTATTTTATATCATTTTGAAGTTAATAATTTTGTATTCAGTTATTTTGCCAGTGACTTGCGTTCAGAGGAGCCTGAATCGATTTTTTTGCTTATGAATGTATATTAGAGAGTTTCTCTCTTAGCAAGACCAGAATAAAACTTAATTTAGCTCTTCAAATAGGAACATCAGCACCATCAAATGAACATTTCCTCTAAATATTGATTCCTTATTGTAGGTTTCAGCATGGGGAGGCTATGTATTTATAATAAATTTGATACCCCTTCATGTGTTCGTGTTATTACTAATGGGAAGATTTTCAAACAGATTATTCACCAGCTATACGACATTTTATATACTGGGATTAATATTTTCTATGCAGATTCCATTTGTAGGTTTTCAACCTATTCGTACAAGTGAACATATGGCAGCAGGAGGTGATTATACATTAGATTCATTCACCAATTGAACTTTCATATAAGGTTTCTATTGTTTTAGGCGTTTTCGCGTTACTCTTTGCCTTGGGTGTGTTGAAATATCTACAATCAATGATGTCAAAATCAGAATTCAAATCGTTGATGGTATTTGGAGGACTCGCGTCTGCGGCTTTTGTGTTTTTAGGAGTTGTTGTTTTAACGTATACAGGATACGTTGCTCCATGGAGTGGAAGGTAAGTTCCAAATAAACTACATAAATTACAAAAATAAGAAGGTTCAAATTATTCTGTATGAGGTAATATGCTAACAGGATTTGTATCATGATGAAGAGTCTACATGTGTATTAGTAATTTATGTACGGGATAGTTTCTATAAATTGTTCCAGTTAAAATATTTTCTAGTGGTTTACAACTTCCGAATGTATACAGGAAGGGATAGAAAATTTGTTGTTTTTTTATTTTCTTTGTTTCATGTTCGGAACCTAGGATGTTTGAAATCAATTTGGAAATTTTTTATGTCTGAACAGTTTTAGTTATTTCAGTTTTCTTTCAAATCATGACATATGCACAGTATTGAATTTTCGGAAATTAACCAGAATTTGCTGAAATAACCTCCAAAGGGTCTTAAATCTTTGGAAATTTTACAAAAAATGATGTTACAAACTGCTGCAGAATTTAGCTATTTAGAAAAGTGTGTAATTCACTTTTCCCAAATGGCAATTTCTGTAGAAATTTTTTGTAATATAGAACAAGTGGGGGTTGCATCTGTTACCTTTGAATACAAGAGGGGATCTGTGCTTTTCCTCATTTGAGACCCCATCTTGCCTTTCAATTCCAAAGTTCTAATGAATTCCAGTAGCTATTTGGGTTTTAAGGAATTAATTTTTCAAACCTACAGATTTCTTCTCCAAAGCATTTTAGAACAATCAGAATTTCATCCTTTTCCCCGCAAAATTTGTAAGAGTCAGTATCTACTAGATTTAATCTCATTAGGACTTTTCTGGAGTGTTTTATTCCAGGAAGGTACCACCAGAGTGCCACTATATTGGTTTCCTCTACCATGGACAAGGACTCTATCACTTTATAACTGAGTTTTCAGAAATATGTTGCCAATAGTTTCTTATGTACATAGTAACTTAACTGTCTATATTATGTGTATTTACAGTATTTGCTTATTTTTAAAAACTGTGGTCTAGAGTTTATGAAACATTGAAAATCTTTTTATACTTGATTAGAATTTGTATATAATGAAATGTTTTATTGCAGATTTTATTCATTGTGGGATACAGGCTATGCAAAAATTCACATCCCTATAATAGCTTCGGTATCTGAACATCAACCCACAACGTGGTTTTCCTTTTTTTTCGATTTGCACATACTAGTAGTTACATTTCCAGCTGGGCTTTGGTACACAATCAAAAATATAAATGATGAACGAGTATTCGGTAATTATTATTTTTTATTATTTAATGTAACTTTCAGTTATCTCTAAATTATATTAACAACCCTTATCTTGACATTTGTTGATTACTAATCTGTTCATATTTATTATTGGTAGCTGGACATTTCAGACCAGACCGGATTCCGCGTAGCCCATTAAATTTTCTATAAAATGTCACTTAACCAATTAATCTTTTTGCAACCCTTTTTTATTTATAGCTTTTTCATAGCTGTTTTTTTCCTAAAATTGTGAAAATTGTGTTTTCCTATATTTTCTTTGTGAGTCATTTCCATTTTTCAAGCTTTCCAAATCCTTTTTGCATGTCTATTGCTCTCCATTCTACAAAGATGTCCAAGCCATCTAAGATGTTGTTTTTCAATTGTTTTCAAGACAGGTTCTACATTCAAGTCTTTTTATTCACCTTCTCCAACTGTTTTCCATCGATTTTAAGTTGTCCTTTTCTCAGTACCATAATGTTTTTCTTCTTTGTATCAATATTTGTGTTCCTTAATCTTAATGCTTGTTTCCATGTTAATAAATTATATCTATTAACCGTGTCGAAAGCTTTAGCTAAATCCGAGAAAGTTATAATTATTTATTGTAAATGAATATAAATTTATGCTTTTAGTTGTTTTATATGCATTAAGTGCAGTATATTTCGCTGGAGTAATGGTACGTTTGATGTTAACTTTAACTCCGGTTGTATGTATATTGAGCGGTATAGCATTTTCTGGATTATTGGAACTATTTCTTAGAGAAGATGATAGTAGTAGAAACGACGAAAGTGGAGAAGAAGAACAAAGTTCTCCGAGCAAACGACTTTACGATAAGGTACATACTATTCAATTTGAATTTTTTATTATCGTTATAATTTGATTTTACATCTTATATTTGTATTATTCTAATTATTAGGCAGGAAAGGTACCAAAAATGAAACATGAACAATCTAAAGAAGTAGATACCATCGGACCAAATTTGAGAAGTATAGTAACAGTGGTAATTTTGTTGTTATTAATGTTATTTGCTGTCCATTGTACTTGGGTAACCAGTAACGCTTATTCAAGTCCTAGTATCGTATTAGCATCATACGGTAGCGATGGATCTCGACAGATATTGGACGATTTTAGAGAAGCTTACTTTTGGTTATCACAAAATACTGCAGATGATGCGAGGGTTATGAGTTGGTCAGTATATTTTGTTTAATTATTCTAAAAATAACTTTTCTCATCAAAAATTTGAAAGCATTTGAGTCATACAAAGTTACCTTTTATCTTTGATTGGCTTTTTATCAGGTATGTGAGGATACCGAATCCTCTTGTATCTCAATTTATGGTAATATTTTGAATTGTCCTCATAGTCTGCTTTTTTCATTTCCATTTTTCATACATTTTTTTTTTCATTATACTTTTTGACTTCGTTTGGCAAAGAATCCCAATTCATTCTTTGTGTGTATCATTTTTTATCTTATTTTGTTTTGGTTTCTTCTTAAGTGATTTCCTTTCATTTGTCGTCTTAATTAGTGTAATAATTACTCCCACCAGTGCTCAGTTTATTATTATTGAATTTAATTTTTGTTTGGAAGTTTATTAATTAGTAGATTCAAATTTCAAAGTATTTTCTATATTCAGGTCTTTATGAGTGGTTTTTGGGTTTGTAATCTGAAAAATATTGGACTTAGGCCATTGCTTAGACATTTTTTAACTGGTAGATTCAAGTTTCACAGTCTTTCATTAATATTTTCCTTCTGATTCGTTTTTTGCTACATATATTTCAAAATATTGAATATCAGGTTTTGTTTGAGCCTTTAGTTCCTTAAAGATTTAATTTCAAAGTTATTTTTTCATATTATGGTTCCTCTACTAATTGGTAGATTCAATTTTGAAATTTTTCCATATTTCAGATTCTCACCAATATATTTTTGTTCTTAATTTTCAAAATATTGAATTTTAACTACTGCACATACCTTTATTAAAAGATTAACTAATAAATTCAATTTTCTAGTTCTTTTTCGTATCATATTCTTTTTTATTTGTATTTACTTCATAGTTTTCAAAATATTGAGTTTCAGGTATTTTCAGGTTTTCAGAATTTAAATCTATATTAATGAGTAGATTTATTCGAAAGTTATTTTTCATATTTAGGCACCTTCTAAATGTTTTTTATATATAAATTCTAAAAAAGAACTGATTTTCAATTATTTATTAGGCCTCTACTAATTAGTAAATTCAATTTCAAAATTTTCCCAATTTCCTAATGTTTTCCAATTTACTTTTGGTTAATAATTTTCAAAATATTTGATTTGAACTTTTGTCTTGAACATTCTTCAACTAATAAATCAAATTTCCAAGTTTTTTTTTTCATATTGATTTCTCAGACAGATAGAATCAATTTCAAGCTGTTTAGAATTTTCAAGTTCCTTCTGACTTGTTTTCAGTTAGTAAAACTGTTTTATTTTGACTCATTCACCATTATAATGAATTTTTATATCAGGTGGGATTACGGATACCAAATAGCAGGAATGGCTAACCGGACAACTTTAGTTGATAATAATACTTGGAATAATAGTCACATTGCTCTAGTTGGTAAAGCTATGTCGTCAAACGAATCTACAGCATACGAAATCATGACTGCTTTAGATGTCGACTATGTTTTGGTTATATTCGGTGGGGTTATAGGATATTCCGGAGATGATATCAATAAATTCTTATGGATGGTTCGTATAGCCGAGGGAGAACACCCCAAAGATATAAGGGTGAGTTTTAATCAATAATGACAATATAATGTTTAACTTGAGATTTCAGCTTGCATGTCAAACTATGATTGGGCTTCTCAATCTTGTATGAAAGCTTAAAAAGTTCAAAAACAAAAATAAAAATGATTACCTGTTATAATAATAATTAGTATTACTAATTGAACATTAATATTGATAATTAATTTTCAGGAAAGTGATTATTTTACAGAACACGGTGAATTCAGGATTGATTCTGAAGGTTCTCCTATACTATTAAATTGTCTTATGTACAAATTGAGTTATTATCGTTTCGGTGAATTGAAGTTAGATTACAGAAATCCTGCAGGATTCGATCGTACCAGAAATGCCGTTATCGGTAACAAAGATTTTCAACTTACTTATTTAGAAGAGGCTTATACAAGTGAACATTGGCTAGTGAGAGTTTATAGGTAATTTTTTTTTTATCTAAATTGTTTAATAAATTGAAATTATTTTTGTTTAGGGTTAAAAAACCGGATGAATTTAACAGGCCTAGAATACCGGTAGCAGGTAGAGTCGTTAAGACGAGTAATTACGTGTCAAAGAAGGTATTTATATATTTGAATATTCTTAAGAATTATATTTGCAATGTTTTTGTTTATTTCGGTAACTTATATGTTTATTGTATATTTTTTAGAACACAAAAAGGAAGAAGGGTTCCATAAAAAACAAACCGACCGTAGTGAAAGGAAAAAGATTTTCAGTGAAACAATAAGTGTCCAAAAAATGCACTGAAACTGATTTATATAAATTAGTTTGTTATTTTTTTTATTATTATTTCGTTTGAAAAACCAGAAATCTGCAAAATATTTTAATTTGAATTATTTTATTGTTTTTTTTCTTTAAAAACTGTTAAAACTCCAAATGCATTGATACATTTCTAAATATTGGTGAAAATATTGTAAAAAGTTGATAATACACCGACTGTTTTTGAATATATTTTTTTTATTTATGTAACCTTTCTCAAGATGACGTAATACAGGAGGTAACGTTATACACAATCCTGTGAGATTTGATCAAGTGTGATTGCTGGGCATTAACAGATGACGTAGTTTGCAGCTTTTTCCTCCTCCATACACCATTAGTACACTGGATCGCCCGTGATGCTCATACTGTTGAGATGGCGTCTTAGATGACCGTGTCCGTTTAAAAGTCAAGCACTAGTCGACTTTCCGGCCTTTTTAATTGCAACAATTGTTTGGTAAAAGAAGCAGAAGAGACTGACTTGCAAGCAGACCGTTGAGAGACATAATAGTAACACTTTTAGCTACATCAAGACTGAATTGTCGATTGCAGTATGGCGAACGTCGTTGCCGTAGTGACGGGACTCAAACGAGCTAGTTCTTGTAACCACCACTCACTCACAAGTTTTTGCACTCCAGCACTAGCCTAGAGCACACGATTTAGGCCGTTACGGCTTGTATGGCAACTCTGCTACCTGAGCAGATTGAGATTATTATATTTCTATGGAGTTTTCAATAGCTCACTATTTTTTTGTGATAATTTTAAATTGTGAATTAATTGATGATGATAAAATTGATTGTTTTTGACCAGTTTTTTGGTTTTTCACTTTTCAAAATAACTAATAAGTGTGAAAACCATCAAGTCACAATAGAAACGTTTCATAAATACAAAAAGACAGAACATAAGACATAAGTACAAGAAAAGAAAGCTGAATATATGAAGTATAACACGATTACTGCTAGTAGAGAAGCGCAATTCTTTCATTGCAAAAAACTCAGGGAAGTTTTGAGCATAGTGAGTGTATAAGGTCCCCCCAATTGATCTAATGTGAGTCCTAGTGCTTCTTTTTGCAGAACTAAATGTTATTTTTTTAGTTTTCGCTTCGTTTAATTTTAAATTGTTCGATATTCAAGAGAAGCAGATAAATCGTTTTTATATAGTGGTCCCACTGAACCTGAAATAATAAACGATATATTATCCCATACTGATCCTAAAGTACATATTTACATCTATTTCATTTACATAGATTATTAGTTTAGTTTTATTTCGTTTTATAACATCTGAAATCCCTCATTTATTAAACAAGATAATCGTTTCACGTGTTCATGTATCATTTCAATACAAATAACAATTTTTGCGCATGCTGAAACTCTAGAACTTTTCTGATTAAATCCTTAGTAAACCAACACTGTATTCGGTCTGATACGATATAATAACATTATGTACTAAGTAAAGATAAAAATTTATTTATTGAAATTGTTTTTGATGATAGTGAATGATGGAACTTTTCGAATATTTTGCTCACGTGCACGAAAATCATGTGTAAATAGTATTGTTAAGTTCAAAATAAATGTTTGTCATATAATGACTAATATTAAGCGCAATACGAAAGACAAAGATATTTGTTCATTAGAATACGTCAAGGACGAACTTTTAATCCCGACGGAGAAAAAATAATATACGCACCTAAGGAGAAAAGTAGGACATCCTCGCTCGCGATTTTTGTCGCCTTCGACTTGGGTGACAAAAATCGCGGGCGATAATGCCCTACTTTTCTCCCTAGGTGCGTAATGTACTATCAAGTATGATTACCACGATGGTAGATGGAGTACCTAAAGGAAATAACAAAATACAGTATACTCACTATTACTTTATAGCACGTTATGTCATTAATCTAACTATGACTTGGTACAGTCTTTGGAGAAACAGCATATTACATTTTTTAATAATTAAAACATCAAAAAAACCATTTTGCCCCATACTATGGGCTAATGAATGAAATTGAGGCATGATGGCTAGTAGTCCTCCAAAACAAACAAATGTGTATTTCCTCCAGATTTTTATCGTTCACGCCAGCAAAAGTATGTGAGCCCAACGCCCACAGAGCTGGCAGCCTACCCAAGGTTATGACGATGCCAAAAAATTTTTGTTCGCATCATTACAATATAAGCAAATGGCATTTTCGTCATTGTTTTTTGGTTGAGTGTTTATTTTGAGAATTATTATTTTATTGATTGTTCTAGCTGCTGGTGGGCTTCAGGTTTACGAATTGATAAATTTTGATCGAAAAACTAAACGCCAGGACTAAAATTGTGTGCAGTTCCATTTTTAACTGCCAATTGATATGCTAGACGTCTGAGTTCGATTGTTGTTGGTCCAAAAAGATGCTCTTCCATATATTTCAGATATGATTTTATTTCATCTTCTTCTTTATAGCTTAAAGGTAAGCCAATAGTAATTTTACCTCCATCCTTAATTTTCTTAACATATCGCTCTGAAGTAGCCGGAGGCACTGCGTATGCAGAAGCAGTTTTTTTGTATCCCATATCTTTGCTTAAAGCTTTATCTACAACTATTTTCACAGAATCTATCGACCATTCTCCTCTTTTGGTTTTTGTCTTGTAAGTACATACCGTGATTTTATCTAAAAAATAATAAATCATACGGCATAGCGGCTGCCTCAAACTATTTAACGTAATTGGTCCAAGACATCTTGTCGTCGATCGTTGGGATCTTGACTCTTATACTTAGAACTGCCAATCTCTTCTGTTTTGAATGGTGCTTGTATATTGTATAGTTCTGTATGTTCGATCTTCATTTTTTCTACTAGGATATCTTCTCGTCAATCCTGGCCGTATTCGTTATCTTAAATCATTCTCTGTACTAAATTTTCTTTTCACAACTGAGTTATTTCGTCCACTTCCTCATTCCACAATTTTGTTTGTGACCCATTTTAGCTCCAGATCTAGGGAGATCAAACCAGACGGTATATTCAAGGGTGGTAAACTACTTAGTTAATCTCCAGGTTTATTTTTTGTTTCGAATCATAAAATGTTTACTTGCTGTTTATTATGTAATCAGATCTTCTCCATCTAACTTAAAGTAAACACTGTGTTAGTATCACTACGATCACTCAACTTAATTGTAAAAAACTTTCAAACCAACACCAGACGTGAATTTGTATATCATTGTTTTGTTTGTTAACTCTGTTGCAAGTTGACTTCGTTTAAAATTACTTTTTCCCGGTAAATTGCATTTGGAAGATACGAGAATTGCTACTCAATTATTGAGATATGACAACACTGATGAAAGTATAACAAATCTGACATTGTCATATTAATTAGAGTTTGACATTTTTAATGGTGAACGTACAGAACGTGTTGTCAATTGTCATATGAGTGCTATTTGAGTTGTTTACAGGTGCTTGAAACATTCATTGGTCAAAAACAATAACAAAAAGAACAAATATCAGTTGAAAAATAATCCTACTACACGTTTCATTGACTAGCTTTTCAAAAAAATTTATATAATATCAATTATATAAATGGAAGCAAAAGTTTACAATTTTGATGGCAGTTATTTTTGAAGATTGGATAAACACGCACGACCGCGCGTGAGCAAGCCTGTCTCTCTAAGCATCTACCCCCGGATTCATCCACGATTGGATGCGAGGATGAATATTCTACCATCACCCCCCCCCAGTTCTATGGAAGATTCTGGAGGTTTGCCTGTTGGCTATACACTTTTGTCTTCTTGGTCTAGACGTCAAATGTGAGTGTGTGTTTGTTCGCTGCCCCGGGTAAACCCTTTCCAACCTTTATAGGCAAGTGAAGATTTAATACGAGTGGTCCTTCGCCTTCTTTACAGTTGTCCCCTACGTATAATTTGGCACACGGCATTCCACTACCACCCCCCAGTTCTATGGAAGATCCTAGAGAACTTATATTTTTGTTAAGAGTTGGCCTGTTGGCTATACACTCTTGTCTTCTTGGCCTAGACGTCTTAAAGTGTGTGTGTTCGCTGCCCCAGGTAAACCCTTTTCAACCTTTTTAGGCAAGTGAATATTTAATATGAGTGGTCCTTCGCATTCTTTACAGTTGTCCTCTACGTATAACTCGGCACTCGACATTCCACCACCCCCCAGTTCTATGGAAGATCCTGGAGGACTTATCTTTTTGTTAAGAGTTGGCTATACACTCTTGTATTCTTGGTCTAGACGTCTTAAAGTGTGGGTGTGTGTGTTCATTGCTCCGGGTAAACCCTTTCCAACCTTTTTAGGCAAGAAAATATCTAATCCAAGTGGTCCTTCGCCTTCTTTTCAGTTGTTTCAACTCGGCAGAAGATTCTGGAGGTCTTATCTTTTTGTTGTATAACTCGGCACTTGCTTATAAAGTGTGGAGTTACCGTTTCAAAAGGTGTCCACTTGTGGGTTGACGGTTGCCATTGTTTAGAATAATATCTATATGAGATTATATCTATTATTTTGTAAGAAAATGGTGCCTTGATATTTTCCTAGAAATTATTAAGAAAGGTTCAATTTTTATAATGATACTAGTATCAACCAATAAACACAATTGCACTATAAATAGGTAATAAAAAAAACTATAAAATGATAATGAAAGTTATTGATAATAAAATATTATACAGGGTGTTCAAGTTTTCTGACATTTCTTTAGAACATAATCCATGAAAGGTTGTAAAAAATAGACGTTGTAAAATAATGTCATAAATTTATAAACCTTTCTAAATTCTTTTTCAAACAATTTCCTGTAGTTTAAAAGATAACTCGGTTTTTGAACTATTATATTCATTTTTTGAAAAGATAAATAAGAAAGTACATATTTATTACAAAAAAATATTCAAATAATTACTGGATTCATTAATTTTTGATTCTTTGATTGATTTTGTAAAAAGATCTGGGCTGACCTCATAGAGTTGACTAAGGACTCTTCCGCAAAGAATATTTTGCGGAATTTTGTAAAGATGTCTGGGCTGATCTAAACCAGTGTTGACCAAAACCTCTTCAACAATTAATTCTTTGTGGAGAAGTCCAGCTCCATCAAGCTATATATATATATATAAATCGAAATGATTTTCAATGCTCGTTCTGAAAATTCAAACCCTGAATTTTCTCGTTGATTAGATAAGAAGATATTAATTAAAACCATGGTTACAAATTCAGATTAGAAAATATTTTTTATTTCCGGCCCAAAGTGGGAAAAACTAAAAATATCTATCAAATGCTCCTAATTCTCACGTTTCAAAAATATTTTCCTTTTTGTCTAAAGTCTCAGGGAAACATGAAAAAAAATTAACTAATTTTTCCGGATTATTCATTGCGCACAGGTCTGTGAGTTGGCTGTGCTCGTGCGCAGAACTTGATGTTTTGATGTTTGAATCAATTTGAATTAAGTGATTGAAATAGTGTGGACGATAGGAGATCATTCTATTTTCTAATTATGTAACGTAATTACAGGAATAAATGGATCTCCCAAAAGTCATTGGCGTCGTTAGATGCAAAGTATAGCATATCAAACTAATATTTGAAGTAAAAAAAAGGAACTGGTAGTGCATGTTTGCGTAATAAAAACTTAATTAAACGTTGAAAGTGCATTAGGAAAAATGTGACTTTTGAGATTTTTTTCAGTGTCTCCTTGAGGTTGGTTTTTATATCAAACTGCTGGTATCCGTTAGAGTATTCTTTGCAGTCTAGAGTTGTAATTGACTATGGATGGAAGAGAGTCAATTTATGAGGAGAGATAAATTTGAAAGCTTGAAGTCTCTTTTCATGGCATTATCACTGCCACTAAAAGCCGCTCGACATGAACCAAGACAACGTGCAATGCAATACAAGACGTAAATGAGTTTCATTACGTTTTATTTTCCTTATGAGTTTTTCAATGTTTCTTCATCCATTCCCAACTAATTTTTTTCGTCTAATCTGTCCATCAGACTCCAAAAGCAAGGCAGATTTTTTATTTTAATTAGCTTAGTTATTTTCAATTTTAAACTGCCCACTAAATATTAATTAATTTATCATACCCAATACATATATACCTACCATCTGGAATGCAAATTTTGTATAACAAGCTTTTTAAAAAGTTTAAACTTACAAAAAAAGTCGATGAGATTTCACAAAGCAGAGAAAGGCAATGTTAAGTACTTAAATATAAAGGGTTTTGGGTTCCAGCTAGAACTTTTCAAAAGTTCGTCTATGTAGTTTCTAGTCCGGTGGCAAAGTAAGGTTTAAAATCTATATAACAAAAAAGCTACAGTACATACGCATTTCTAGTTTTAATCAATATAAGGTAGACAAATGCCTGTTTTATTTTTTAAAAATCGTCCAAATATTGGCCGTTACGTCGGATACATTCTTAATACCTGGCTTTAGTATTTTAATTTGCTAGGGAAGAAATCATGAAGCAGCGCCATGGTGAAGGCGGGATGTTTTCGCAATGTTGAAAATAAATAATCGTTAAGCATTCGCCTATAAGAAACACCATCTACCGAAATCTCTAACCCTTGACGATTTTCAAAAAAATAGGGTCCAATTATTCCCCTGCTTGACAATGCACACTAAATCGTCACTTTGAAACTGTGAAGTGGCTGTCGATATTTAAGAGGGGGTTTTGTCTTATAGGGGACCAATAACGACAATTTTACTTGTTTACACTTCCATTCAAATGAAAATGGGCTTCATCACTCCAAAAGATAGTGTTCACTGTGTGAAATCGTTTCAACATTGTCTCACAGAAATTTTTACGTGTATTGTGATCATTAGACTTAAACGCTTGCACAATTTGAATTTTAAATGGATGAAATTTAAGATCCTTCTTTAATATTTCGTGCACCAATGAATGACTTGAAACTCCAATTCAAATTCGTAACTCGGGAAAAATGAATTATACAGAAAGTTCAAAGAAACAAATTCAACAGTGGATATTGAGGTTTATTAAAATAATCTAAGAAGCACTGATACTAAACAGAAAAATAACATTGTAAATAAGATTGTAAAGTTATAGTATGACAATAATTCTTTCAAACAATTGTCATCTAAATTTTTTTCTAATAAATATGACACCTCTAAAGATCATATTAATGCATTAATTACATGAAATATTTCAATGGTGAGGTTGGGCATCTTTGTCAACATAGTCGATTTGCTCTTCAGGAGTGTGGGGCCAGAATGTTGGTCTGTTGATGGGGTCAAGAGCATCTTCTGGATAAGCATCACGGTAATCTTCCATAGTCATTTGATCGTATGGAATTAAGCTGGCTATGTGAGCTAATTGCTTTTTGTACCTAAGAAATTGTGCTAGTGAAATTGTAATTCTTAAAATTAGTTATATTGAATTTATCATTAATTTAATATTAAAGTACCATAATTCAATTGAAATACTTACTCAGCAATACGAGTATTAGACTCACTCTTGAATTTTTCTATATCACTTTTAATTTCCTTTTCTAGACTGTCGAGCTGGGGTTTAATGGTATCTGGTGGATATGGGATGGATAGAGCGGAATATTGTTTCTGAAATTCGTCAACCATCCCTGCTACTGGTACTTTTGATTTATAGAAGGCCCAATCAATAGCTGGTGCTTGCTCTGGATTTGACATCACACTAAATATACATCAATTATTACTGATATATGTATAAATAATGAAAAAAATGTATTTAAAAGTGATTAACCTCAATTCTATGCACTTTCAAAATAAAAATGGACTAATAATTTCATTAAACTATAAAATGAATATGAATATAAATGTAGAAATCGTTAAATAATATAACTCTTTAAAATATTTAAGGATTATGTAAAAATTTTGAATGACCTTACCGCCTGAGGTAACCATCAGATTTCGCTTTAAAAGCCAAATACTGAGCACGCTGATGTTCAGGAACTCTTTCGCTTAAAGCCAGCCAATTAATCGAACTTTTAGTAATTCTTCTTGTAGCCATTTTAGCAGATATTCAATAAATCGTTCTGCTAAAATAAATAAAATGTCTAACAATCAAATCCACTGTTAGTTATATAATTTTTACCAGTGTTGCCATCACTAGTGATGGGTGATTATTTTAGAAAAGTTATTAAATCGCTATACTACGTCACTACGTGTGAGTGAAATACGAGTTATTGCAATATTAATTCTGTCTGTATTGCATGATACGAAAAGTTAATGAGTGATTAAGTCATAATTTGAATCTTATTAGTTATAAGTAGCAACTAGAACTCTATACATTTAGAATGGATAGGTCACGAATAATTTCAGCCATAACTACGATACATGAGCAGTATTACAAAACATACCCTCTTAGGGGATGTTCTGTGATTACTATTAAGGGCTCGTTTATATGTCAGCGCATTTAGATGTCAAGTAATACGAAATCGGTGTTGGTACGAAATACAAAAGTGCAACAAAATTGAAAAACTGTGATTGTCATTCTCATCAAAGTGAAATAGAAATTAAGAAATACGATACAATATTAGAGTCAAGGAGAAGATAAATGTCAAACAGATTTTATAAATATGTAGTCTATTTGACTGGTTGATGAAACTTAATGTTTTTCCTACATAGTTGTCAATCACTATATGTTACTCGGCACCAGTGATATTTACATTTCACTACTCAACACAAAATATGATAAAATTGTTCTTACCTCTGTTGATATTTTTTAAATACGGAATCAATGTTAGAAATTAGTTATTTAAACTGAAAACACTAGGAAATTTAAATGAACTGGTCGAACTACACACAATTATCATTTTGAACTAAGTTTAATAAAAGAAAACTATTTTGTAACAAACATCCTCAATAGAACTTGTAGTAATGAACGTCATTTGAGATATGATTTTTTCACTATCTGAAACCCAAGAGTAATAGAGGTTCGGCTTGAATGACAACATTTACTTAAAGGTTTTTTAAATAGTCATAACATATTATAAAACAATATGGTTACCTACCTAAGCTCTAATGCAATCGTTAATCTCTTTAGATGCAAGCGGATAATTTTGCAATTGGATAATATGGTGTAATATGAAATTTTATTTATATGGGGGGATTTTGTTTGATAAGCAATCATAAAGTAATAAACAAAAACAATTGAAATTATGATTTTATCACAAAATATTGGTGATGTTTTGGCTCGTAATATTTAAGCTTTTCTTATTTTGATAACTATGTATGTATAGGGGAAGGGTGTACAAAATGACATACATTTTATAAAACTAGAAAAATTTAATCAAAAAATTGCATTTTTCAAACGAATATTAAACAAAACATATAATAACCCTTTCGCAACATCTTAGACGAGTCTTTACCTCGATAAAATAAAACACAAATTTTTAGTGAAAAAAAATCAAAATGAACAAGAAAAATTCATTTTACCCCACCTGGAGGGCAAAATGACACATCAATATTTTTTAATATATTTTTAGTCTGTACAAAGTTCACAAACAAAACTTTTTGTTTTTTTGTCTACCCCGGCACAGTCGGCATGTGCCCACTTTTGACAGGAACAGCAACGTAGCCACAGTTCACCTTGTTTGGAAAATTTATACACTTCTGTGCAATAAATGCAAGCACAATCGTCTTCATCTTCGTCGGCAGAAAAAGCCTCTTTTTCTGTGTCTGACTCGTCAGGCTCTGCAAGGACTTTTCTTGATACCACCCTTTTTCTTTTTTCTTGAATTATCAGTTTTAGTTTGCTTTTTTCTTTGGCCTCTTCCAAATTTGGGGTAGAGTTTAAGACAGAAGTTCCCTGACGTTTCCTTGGCTTTCGCTTTCCCTGGCCTGAAACAAATGATCCGATCGGAACTGGACTTAAATCAGCCGGTGTAACCAAAATTGAAACCCCACTTGTTGAATTTTGCAAGTTTTCCTGAGTGGCTGTAGGAATGATGAGGGGAGGTTTTATGGCGGAAGTATTTGTTGAACTAGGTCCAGGCTGACCATTATCATCAGTCAGAACATTAGCAGCTTTTTGGACGGGAGGATCTATGGCGGAAGCATTTTCTGAACTAGGTCCAGGTTGAGCATTATTATCGGTAAGGCCATTTGTAGCCTGTTGGACAGAACCGTTGACTACAATATTTGTAGTTTCAGATGCTTGAAACATATAGTCAGGGAACACATCAGGGTTTATTGGGTAGATGCCTGTTTTAGCAAATCCATGAGTGGCATTCTGGACTGTAGCCGCTTTTCCATACGCTTCATTTAGCAGACCACCAATTTGAAACTGTGTCACAACTCGTCTAGGATGAGCTTTGAGCCATCTGGTTATTGCTTGGTCATAATACGTCTTGAGTGGCCCAAAAAATGCCACATCGAGAGGTTGCATTCGATGTGTGCAATGAGGTGGCAGACACAAAAGCACAATGCCATTTTCTTTGGCGTACACAAGGGCATCGAGATATTTATGACTTGCATGTCCATCCACGATTAACAAAACCTTTTCAGTGGGAGATGCCTTGACATATTTTTGGAAATGTTGCAGCCACTGTAAAAACACTGGGCCAGTCATCCAGCCGGACTCCTGGGCAATGCATAAAGTTCCTGCAGGTGCATGGTCAGCCAATTCTTTTTTCATATTTTTCCGGGGAAAAATTAGGGCAGGCGGAATAAAGTTTCCAGCGGTGCACATGCAGCAAACAACTGTTACATGAGAACCTCTTTCAGCGCTGGTGATTGCTCCTACTTGCTTCCGACCGGCTGTAGCAAATATTTTCTGCGGGCGCTGCACTGTAGATAGAGCAGATTCATCTGCATTGTATATCCTCATGGGGTCGATATTTTCTTTTTGCATGATCTGGTCGAAGACCTTAAAAAACTGAGCCACTTGAGGCTTATTAAATGCCTGCGCTCTCGCTGCGGATGTAGCTTCGGGTTTACGCAGTGTTATATCTCGATTTCTTTTCCGAAATCCTCTTAACCAGTCTTTTCCTGCAGCCTTTTTATGATTATTAAACTGGTGCTCAAACCCATTTTTTACTGCTAAATTGTAGGCTAACTCCAGTACATCTTGTCTTGTGAGTCCAAAGAACCTTGATTCTAGCAGTTTTAAATGCTCCACCAACTGCCGTTCTACTTCTACAGGAAATGTGGTTTTAAACCTGCCCAGTCGTTTTTCGCCTTTTTTTAAAGTCTTATTTTTTTGCAAGGCATGTCTCCTTAGAGTTGCTTGAGGTATGTGGTAAGTTTTTGATGCCTTGAGCCACCCCATTTCACCATTATTAACAGCTTCTATTGCCTTTAATATAGAAGCAGGATCCCATGATTGCCTACTAGATTTTCTTACGTAATTTCTTGGCATTATCTATAAGAAAATGCATATTTTAATACGTCTATTATGATGGGGCAAAATGACATAGTATGTCAATTTGCCCTCCCACATTCTATGTCATTTTACCCCATATGAACCTTATGTAAACAAATGCAATTTTTGCCAAAACAAGAACCCGCTTAACAAATCTGAATAATTCAATTCTAAAAGCAACAATCACATAACTCAACATAAATATTCCAACGCAACAGTTTATCGCATTAAAAAGTTATAGCAGTTTTTAATGTTTCACGACAAAAAATTTTGGCGGTTAAAAATACTATAATCGAGCGTACACTTACTCTGAGTGACGAAGCGGTACTAAATGTAAAGGAGCATACCTGCTACCCATTCCGCAATAGCATATTCGTTTCCGAGCGCTTCCGAACGAAAATTTGTGTGTATTCGAGTGCTGTGTCATTTTACCCCACTATGTCATTTTGTACACCCTTCCCCTACATATACGGCGGTGTATTTTAATAAAGTTGTCTATATTCACGAGTGTTTTTCACTTCAAAAACATCTTTACTAAAGGTCAAAATACTTATGATGCAGGCCTACATCGCATTCCAGGGACTTGAACTTGGCTTTTTCCCCACATTCATTTGCACAGCGACGTTCTGTGCTAATGGTTGTGCAAGCTTTTGTTCTTGGTGTTGTGCTGTTCCGTATGTGACGTGCAAGCTTCGAGATTTATCTTCGAAATGCGAATAAAGAGTCTGTCTCTTTATTGTGTCCATTTTGTAATACGCATTCTTGTACGAAGATTCGCAACAGCTTGATCACACTTATCTACCCCCGTACATGTGCTTGTTGTAGCTGGCAATCAATGAAGGCTGAGGGATTGGTTTTTAGTCTTGTTTGTTGTAAAGTCCCAGTTTTCAAAGTTGGTTGCTACCGTGACGACATTATTGTCGTCCCAGCGACACAAAAATACGTCGTCAGACATGCTGTAATCGCTGTAGCTCCGTTCTTTCTTCTTGAACAAGTTGACAACTTTTAGCGGGTAGTTTTTAACACGGTTAGCTCTTAATGTACCAGTCACATAGTAACCTAACTTTCGGAGATGTCTCATCAATGATAACGATGTGAAAATATTGTCGAAGTATATTTTTATGCCACTTTGGGCTGTCTAGAACTACGTCTCCACCTAATCAGAAGTCTTTCTTTTCCCTATACAAATTACAAGCCGTCATGTAACCAGTACTTGCACACATAGCCCAATTTTTGTAGCCAAATCTTATAGGCTTAATCCTGATAAATTGTTCGACGTAATGCTTTCCATAGTTCGCTTTCGTCGATACTGTAATGCTCATCTCGTTAAGAATGGTCTACGATGCGTTTTACTTGTAATAAAATTAGTTTAACTCAAAAAACAAAATTGATAAGAGCAATCAGCTACAATGAAAAGCTTAGCGTTAAAACTACTAAGTTTCCTCGTTGCAAAACTTGCTTAATCATTAACGAAGCTTTGAAAGAGGAATATTTGAACATAAGTAAAATAACCACCCTTCTATTCTCAATTATACTCAATTATTTTCTGTCGATACTCAAAATTGTTCGTTTTAATGGTTCATTGTCAATAACAAGATCACCATCGTTTACTGGTTTTTTGCTGATGATCATGAACTTAGAATTTTTGGTATTATTAATTTTTAATTTGATTTGATAGCGTTTGTAAAACTTCGTCAGCTTCGAGGACAATGTCATCGACGTACCGGAAGTTATTTACGATCACCACATTTATTTTTATACCTTCTTCAACATCTTCACCGAATGCCTCCTCTCCTAATGATATCTGGATTTTTGATTCTAGTAAAGATTCGCTAGAGAAATCAATATCTTTGCTATCAATTCCAGTTCCAGTTGAAAATACAAAGGATAAATATATAATATTCCTGATTCATATGGATCAAAAATGACTAGTGCTTTTATTATAGTAAAATCTGTTGCTTGCAAAAGTGAATTGTCCACTCTGCGTACGCATAAGCGTATGAACTGAATGGGTAGTACATATCCATGGGCTAATCCATGAATTCCATATATTTCATTCTTCTGTGAGCGTAAACTCTCGCTGAGAGAAGCTTCTCAAAGTTGAAATTGATTAAGACCTATTTGAGGAACACAATGACCCAAGACAGATTATCTGTGTGTTTTTAGCTCTTCCATCTTCTGGTTATCAGTTTTTTCTTACTTTTACGTGTCCTCATTTTTTCTCTACGAATAATCCTGTCTCTTTTGTTATCTGTTGTTGTTTTTTCTAATTATTTCGAGGAGCACAATAAGCTACGATCATTGCCCCAGTGTGTTCTTGTCCACTTATTATATGCTGACATGTTGCCACAAGACTTTCACTGATTCATCGTCAGTAATGGTCCTCTTCTTCCAATGTTGTACCTAGTGCTTCACTTCAGGTTTTGGCTCTTAGTTTCTCACCAATTAAGTAATGGTCTGAATCAATATTTGCGTCTCTGTACGTTCTCACATCCATGAGATTGGAGTAGTGTTTGCTATCTCTAAGTACTTGGTCTATTTGCTTTTTCGTTCCTCCAGAAGATACCTTTGTAGCTTTATGTAGTTTTTCGTTAATGTTACTTTCATCATGAAGATTATGTCTACCAATATCTGATATCTCAGTCTCTTATTAATAGCTTCAGAATCGATTACTAGCTGCCTAATTCTTTTAATCACCACAAAGCTAGTGCCAAATTGATGTTGGGTGGGATAATAACTATAATATAGGTCATAATTGCTCTTATGTATGACTCCTTCTCCAGTCCAAGGCTTTATCTGTATTGCGACAAGATCGGATCCATATCCTATGATTTGTTCTTACAAATGTCTAGTCTAGGGTCGGTTACCGGATATCCGGCTAGGTTGCTCTGGTTAACGGAGGGTAATTACCACGTGAAGGTGAGAGTCGAAATTAACCTCCAGAAAGTAATTGTACTTTTCATAAAATAGATAGTAGAATTAACAAGTTACGACATGATTAAATTGAAGCGTAGGAATTTTTACATATGAAAACCGACATTACTAATGAGATATCCTCTGTATTTCGAAGCTGATGAAATGGAATTCTTCATTTATACATTCATCTTATTTGTTTTGTGTCATTTTAAAAATTCCAGATATGAAAAACAAACAAAAATCATCCATGAACCAGAACTTGAAAACAACCGACTTCAAGTTAAATCTACTTGTAATCTCATTTTTTGGAAACAAAAGGATTTGTAGCTATTGTTTGAAGAAATATTTAGACTTGTAATTTATTGATACTGTCAAAATATTAGCTTGAGATATTTATTGGTGACTATTTTTTTTCTCAAGATATACCTGAGGTTCGGATTGTAACAATAGTGAGAATTTCGCTCAGACAAACTTTAAAAGGAATTAAAAATTAAAGACACTGATAATACTTTTTAGTGAAAATCATTTATGGCATCAAATACCTTTTGACGTATGGTTTATAGATTATTTTTTATTGTTCTAAGCTGTTTAGTTCGTAAAGATCGGGAGTTAACAAGCAAAATTTTATCAATTTAAATCTTTTTATCAATTACAACGACATTTTTATATAAAAGCGATGATCCTTTCATTACAATTGTTAATATCATGTAACTTATTAATTGTATCATGATATATATTTTTGTTATTTGGAGTTTAAGTGCCCTTGTGAATTTGGGAGAATCGGTTGTTGGTGAGTGCGAGAAGTTATACAATATTTTTTTGTACGAGAGAGTACTTAAATCTAATGTTATTCAAATCCAAATATTTTCATAAATTTACCAGAACTAATACAAGTTTTTGGTCTTTTATTAACACGCTTATATTAGCTTCACCTGTATATGGGTTTGTTTGTTTGTAACTCTCCTTTGGACTAATTGGTTTAGAGAAATATTAACTACATCGTTACGGCTCGACACTAGTTTCGACGAGATGTAGGTATATAAGCAGCTAAGCCATTATGGGAGGGTGGTATAAATTAGATAAATATAGTTAAAAAAAAAAATAAAAAAACACGCTTTTAAAGCACATCAAACTAAAAAGTTAAAAATAATTTTTAAGGTGAGTAAAGTACATGTGTTCTTCTTTAGAAAATAATTTCCGTTAGTAAACAAAGTTCATGCCACGGTTCGAGATGGTAGGGATTATCCTGAAATGGGTGAAAGAACACAGAGTAAATTTTAAATGAAATAAGCTTTCGCTGGAAAAACCATTCCAGAAGATCAATTCTATTAGAAAGTAGCGATATTGTAACTCGATACAAGTCCAAACCAGGATTTTTTAATTATCTGCTTTATGTTTGATTTCAAACTAAGGTAATGAGCGAAGACTTATGGTACACATCGGCAGCTCAAACGGTTTTGTTGAAGGTGGATTGTGACTTGAATTTATTCGATATTTAATTTTAATTAATAGTATTAATCAATTTTCTGTATGTTTTAGTTTGTCCTGCGACAGACGAAGAAACATCGGTTTATTACCCAGTTTCCGATTGCACAAAATTTTGTGAATGCTCCAATGGGACAGCATACCTCCACAGTTGCCCAGAAGGTCTTTATTTTAATACTACATTGAACGCATGCGATTGGCCTGAGAACTCAGGATGCGCTACTAATCTCTCAACTATATTATCTCCAATTGAGAGTCCTTGCTCTGATCAAGAAACTACCACTGAAACTTCGTCGACAACAGAGGCATCTACCGAATCTTCGAATATTTGTGTTGAAGAAAATATCGGTATATTATAATACGAGGATGATTGCGAGTTTATATTTATTCGATCCATATTTTCAGTTTGTCCTGCCGAAGATGGAGAAGATTCAGTTTACTTCTCTACATCCGATTGTACCAAGTTCTGTCAATGCTCCAATGGAGTAGCATATGAACATGATTGTCCAGCAGGTCTTCATTTCAACTCCGAACTTAATGTCTGTGATTGGCCAGAAGATGCTGGATGCGAAAGCAGCTCCACCAATACAACTACAACAGAAGCAACTACCGAAGATGACACAACAACTTCCTCGTCCACTACAGAAGCAGCAACCGAAGATACAACAACTGCGACTGCATCCACGACAGATGCAGCAACTGAAGATTCTACAACAACGACTTCATCGACAACAGAGGCATCTACCGAATCTTCGAATATTTGTGTTGAAGAAAATATCGGTACATTATAATACGAGGATGATTACGAGTTTATATTTATTCAATGCATCTTTTCAGTTTGCCCTGCTGAAGATGGAGAAGACTCAGTTTACTTCTCTACATCCGATTGTACCAAGTTCTGTCAATGCTCCAATGGAGTAGCATATGAACATGATTGTCCAGCAGGTCTTCATTTTAATTCCGAACTTAATGTCTGTGATTGGCCAGAAGATGCTGGATGCGAAAGCAGCTCCACCAATACAACTACAACAGAAGCAACTACCGAAGATGACACAACAACGACCTCATCAACCACAGAAGCAGCAACCGAAGATACAACAACTGCGACTGCTTCCACGACAGATGCAGCAACTGAAGATTCTACAACAACGACTTCATCGACAACAGAGGCATCTACCGAATCTTCGAATATTTGTGTTGAAGAAAATATCGGTACATTATAATACGAGGATGATTACGAGTTTATATTTATTCAATCCATATTTTCAGTTTGCCCTGCTGAAGATGGAGAAGACTCAGTTTACTTCTCTACATCCGATTGTACCAAGTTCTGTCAATGCTCCAATGGAGTAGCATATGAACATGATTGTCCAGCAGGTCTTCATTTCAACTCCGAACTTAATGTCTGTGATTGGCCAGAAGATGCTGGATGCGAAAGCAGCTCCACCAATACAACTACAACAGAAGCAACTACCGAAGATGACACAACAACTTCCTCGTCCACTACAGAAGCAGCAACCGAAGATACAACAACTGCGACTGCATCCACGACAGATGCAACGAATGATGATACAACAACAACGACTTCATCGACAACAGAGGCATCTACCGAATCTTCGAATATTTGTGTTGAAGAAAATATCGGTACATTATAATACGAGGATGATTACGAGTTTATATTTATTCAATCCATATTTTCAGTTTGCCCTGCTGAAGATGGAGAAGACTCAGTTTACTTCTCTACATCCGATTGTACCAAGTTCTGTCAATGCTCCAATGGAGTAGCATATGAACATGATTGTCCAGCAGGTCTTCATTTCAACTCCGAACTTAATGTCTGTGATTGGCCAGAAGATGCTGGATGCGAAAGCAGCTCCACCAATACAACTACAACAGAAGCAACTACCGAAGATGACACAACAACGACCTCATCAACTACAGAAGCAGCAACCGAAGATATCACAACTGCGTTTGCTTCCACGACAGATGCAACGAATGATAATACAACAACAACGACTTCATCGACTACAGAAGCAGCAACCGAAGATATAACAACTGCGACTGCTTCCACGACAGATGCAGCAACTGAAGATTCTACAACAACGACTTCATCGACAACAGAATCATCTACCGAATCTTCAAGTATTTGTGTTGAAGAAAATATCGGTATATTATAATACCAGGATGATTACGAGTTTATATTTATTCAATGCATCTTTTCAGTTTGTCCTGCTGAAGATGGAGAAGACTCAGTTTACTTCTCTACATCCGATTGTACCAAGTTCTGTCAATGCTCCAATGGAGTAGCATATGAACATGATTGTCCAGCAGGTCTTCATTTTAATTCCGAACTTAATGTCTGTGATTGGCCAGAAGATGCTGGATGCGAAAGCAGCTCCACCAATACAACTACAACAGAAGCAACTACCGAAGATGACACAACAACGACCTCATCAACTACAGAAGCAGCAACGGAAGATACAACAACTGCGACTGCTTCCACGACAGATGCAGCAACTGAAGATTCTACCACTGAAACTTCGTCGACAACAGAGGCATCTACCGAATCTTCGAATATTTGTGTTGAAGAAAATATCGGTATATTATAATACGAGGATGATTACGAGTTTATATTTATTCAATGCATCTTTTCAGTTTGCCCCGCTGAAGATGGAGAAGACTCAGTTTACTTCTCTACATCCGATTGTACCAAGTTCTGTCAATGCTCCAATGGAGTAGCATATGAACATGATTGTCCAGCAGGTCTTCATTTCAACTCCGAACTTAATGTCTGTGATTGGCCAGAAGATGCTGGATGCGAAAGCAGCTCCACCAATACAACTACAACAGAAGCAACTACCGAAGATGACACAACAACGACCTCATCAACTACAGAAGCAGCAACGGAAGATACAACAACTGCGACTGCTTCCACGACAGATGCAGCAACTGAAGATTCTACAACAACGACTTCATCGACAACAGAGGCATCTACCGAATCTTCGAATATTTGTGTTGAAGAAAATATCGGTACATTATAATACGAGGATGATTACGAGTTTATATTTATTCAATGCATCTTTTCAGTTTGCCCCGCTGAAGATGGAGAAGACTCAGTTTACTTCTCTACATCCGATTGTACCAAGTTCTGTCAATGCTCCAATGGAGTAGCATATGAACATAATTGTCCAGCAGGTCTTCATTTTAATTCTGACCTTAATGTATGTGATTGGCCAGAAGATGCTGGATGCGAAAGCAGCTCCACCAATACAACTACAACAGAAGCAACTACCGAAGATGACACAACAACGACCTCATCAACTACAGAAGCAGCAACGGAAGATACAACAACTGCGACTGCATCCACGACAGATGCAGCAACTGAAGATTCTACAACAACGACTTCATCGACAACAGAGGCATCTACCGAATCTTCGAATATTTGTGTTGAAGAAAATATCGGTACATTATAATAAGAGGATGATTACGAGTTTATATTTATTCAATGCATCTTTTCAGTTTGCCCCGCTGAAGATGGAGAAGACTCAGTTTACTTCTCTACATCCGATTGTACCAAGTTCTGTCAATGCTCCAATGGAGTAGCATATGAACATAATTGTCCAGCAGGTCTTCATTTTAATTCTGACCTTAATGTATGTGATTGGCCAGAAGATGCTGGATGCGAAAGCAGCTCCACCAATACAACTACAACAGAAGCAACTACCGAAGATGACACAACAACTTCCTCGTCCACTACAGAAGCAGCAACCGAAGATACAACAACTGCGACTGCATCCACGACAGATGCAACGAATGATGATACAACAACAACGACTTCATCGACAACAGAGGCATCTACCGAATCTTCGAATATTTGTGTTGAAGAAAATATCGGTACATTATAATACGAGGATGATTACGAGTTTATATTTATTCAATCCATATTTTCAGTTTGCCCTGCTGAAGATGGAGAAGACTCAGTTTACTTCTCTACATCCGATTGTACCAAGTTCTGTCAATGCTCCAATGGAGTAGCATATGAACATAATTGTCCAGCAGGTCTTCATTTTAATTCTGACCTTAATGTCTGTGATTGGCCAGAAGATGCTGGATGCGAAAGCAGCTCCACCAATACAACCACAACAGAAGCAACTACCGAAGATGACACAACAACGACCTCATCAACCACAGATGCAGCAACCGAAGATACCACAACTGCGACTGCTTCCACGACAGATGCAGCAACTGAAGATTCTACAACAACGACTTCATCGACAACAGAGGCATCTACCGAATCTTCGAATATTTGTGTTGAAGAAAATATCGGTATATTATAATACGAGGATGATTACGAGTTTATATTTATTCAATGCATCTTTTCAGTTTGCCCCGCTGAAGATGGAGAAGACTCAGTTTACTTCTCTACATCCGATTGTACCAAGTTCTGTCAATGCTCCAATGGAGTAGCATATGAACATAATTGTCCAGCAGGTCTTCATTTTAATTCTGACCTTAATGTCTGTGATTGGCCAGAAGATGCTGGATGCGAAAGCAGCTCCACCAATACAACCACAACAGAAGCAACTACCGAAGATGACACAACAACGACCTCATCAACCACAGATGCAGCAACCGAAGATACCACAACTGCGACTGCTTCCACGACAGATGCAACGAATGATGATACAACAACAACGACCTCATCAACCACAGATGCAGCAACCGAAGATACCACAACTGCGACTGCTTCCACGACAGATGCAACGAATGATGATACAACAACAACGACCTCATCAACCACAGATGCAGCAACCGAAGATACCACAACTGCGACTGCTTCCACGACAGATGCAACGAATGATGATACAACAACAACGACTTCATCGACAACAGAGGCATCTACCGAATCTTCGAATATTTGTGTTGAAGAAAATATCGGTACATTATAATACGAGGATGATTACGAGTTTATATTTATTCAATCCATATTTTCAGTTTGCCCTGCTGAAGATGGAGAAGACTCAGTTTACTTCTCTACATCCGATTGTACCAAGTTCTGTCAATGCTCCAATGGAGTAGCATATGAACATAATTGTCCAGCAGGTCTTCATTTTAATTCTGACCTTAATGTCTGTGATTGGCCAGAAGATGCTGGATGCGAAAGCAGCTCCACCAATACAACCACAACAGAAGCAACTACCGAAGATGACACAACAACGACCTCATCAACCACAGATGCAGCAACCGAAGATACCACAACTGCGACTGCTTCCACGACAGATGCAGCAACTGAAGATTCTACAACAACGACTTCATCGACAACAGAGGCATCTACCGAATCTTCGAATATTTGTGTTGAAGAAAATATCGGTATATTATAATACGAGGATGATTACGAATTTATATTTATTCAATGCATCTTTTCAGTTTGCCCCGCTGAAGATGGAGAAGACTCAGTTTACTTCTCTACATCCGATTGTACCAAGTTCTGTCAATGCTCCAATGGAGTAGCATATGAACATAATTGTCCAGCAGGTCTTCATTTTAATTCTGACCTTAATGTCTGTGATTGGCCAGAAGATGCTGGATGCGAAAGCAGCTCCACCAATACAACCACAACAGAAGCAACTACCGAAGATGACACAACAACGACCTCATCAACCACAGATGCAGCAACCGAAGATACCACAACTGCGACTGCTTCCACGACAGATGCAACGAATGATGATACAACAACAACGACCTCATCAACCACAGATGCAGCAACCGAAGATATCACAACTGCGACTGCTTCCACGACAGATGCAACGAATGATGATACAACAACAACGACCTCATCAACCACAGATGCAGCAACCGAAGATACCACAACTGCGACTGCTTCCACGACAGATGCAACGAATGATGACACAACAACAACGACCTCATCAACCACAGATGCAGCAACCGAAGATATCACAACTGCGTTTGCTTCCACGACAGATGCAACGAATGATAATACAACAACAACGACTTCATCGACAACAGAGGCATATACCGAATCATCCAATATTTGTGTCGATGAAAATATCGGTAATTTATAATATAAGGGTAATCGCGAGTTTTTATTTATTTGATTCAAATTTCTAGTTTGTCCTGCTGAAGATGGAGAAGATTCAGTTTACTTCCCTGTATCTGATTGTACCAAGTTCTGTCAATGCTCCAATGGAGTAGCATATGAACATAATTGTCCAGCAGGTCTTCATTTCAACTCCGAACTTAATGTATGTGATTGGCCAGAAGATGCAGAGTGTGAGAGTAGCTCTACCACTACAATCACCAGTAACTAAATTGAACCCAACCAGGCATCTTATTACAAGGAAAATTATATGATGTAATAAATACATTTGAAATTATAGACTACCGTATAATTGATATATACTCAATGTAAATAATATTTAATTTAAACATAAAAAAAGTATCTTATTTAGTATCCTCCCTTTTCTGTTCGCTATTTTCAAGTGCAACTAGTGCTGAATTAATAAGTCTGGAAAGAATACTACTGGATATACTGGTATTCAGATTCAGAGGTTAAAAAGCTTGAAATACGGTATGTCGCAGCTATCAAATGATAGCCGAGTTTGAGGAGATGAACGGATTAGTGATGCATTAGATCTATAATAACAGCTACAATCCAACCTAGAAGCTTTAGAAATACAGGACAAAATAAAATATAGAAGGAAATTGAAATACGTTTGTAAACTACTCAAGAGGGTACGAGTAGGTAGAACAGATCTGGATAAAAAGAAACATATGCTCTAATACATACAGTAACTAAATTTATGTATTCAAAATATAACCATACAGAAATCTGTTCTTTTCTATTCGTTCTGTTTCTCCAATGAATAGTAAATACGAATTTACACGAAAATTTGTTTCAAAAAGAAATTTAGTAAGCTAACAAATAAAAAGTAAAGTCAAAAAAACTTACAACAGTTTTATGCGTTTTTCGTTTAATTTACCAGTTACCAGCTCGTAGTTTCCGAAGAAAGTCATGCAATACTTGGCACGGTATCTCAAAATGAAATCGATATCTCGGCGAGGCGATGAGTTTTTGGAATAAGACTAGTGGCATTCTCTGGCAACACACTACCCATCCCACCAAAATTGCTTATTCTACGCTCGATTTCTACCTGACCAGTGGTCCCCAGTTTGAAGTGAAGATGGCGCCAGTTAGTGTTCGATGGGGAATGCTTAACCACATGAACCAAGTAGCTTCGCTTTTTGACGTTGTCTTCGGGTAACTACTCGTACGTTATACGTATAAGTTTGTTATACCACTCTGATTAGACGTAATAACGTCGAAACTAGTAAGTGGTTATAAGCCTCTCCTTGAGAGAGAGAAATGTAATTCAATATTCGTCGAGGCATTAGCTAGGAGAGTAGTTGTTTTCTCCTTTAAAGTACGGCAGTTTATATTTTTCAAATATTCAAATTATTTGTTGGTAATAATTGTAATAACACAAAATATGGACTAAAAATTAGTTGTTTTATTTACAATCATTTCTACAAACATCGGGTTCGTAATGTTGACGGCAATCAAATTCTACTGGTGTACCTCTATCACACACAATAAATTTATTACAATCACAGAAATGTTTATCATAATAATATTCATCAGGATATACGCAATAACCCTCAGGTGGTTTCACGTTATAAGGATAATCGCAATTTTGATTTTCGGGATTGAATTTCAAAGGTGTCGGGCAATCCATTAGTACGTCATTGTTATTTTCACAAATTATGAAACTGCTGCAATTTGTAGGACATGGAAGGCGAACTCCATCCATTTGACCATCGCATTGTTGACCTAAAAATTATATCTGTGTTTGAAATAAATCGTAGACTGGAATACCACGCATTTTCGTAAAGAATCCAAAGATATCCATTGGAAAAACGCCACATAGGGAATTAGGTATTATCATTACAACGGGTAACGCACCAACAAAATCTTGGGACCTTGCATGGTCTTCTTGCTGACGATCCTTACCACAGATTACTATTTTGTGAAATAATGCGCAATCAACTGTATGACAAGGTTGTCCTCGCCTCTATACGATTTATCGTACCACCGATCGTACGACATCAAGTCCTAACTATCGCTAGAAAAACGGTTGGATAGTAGTTATTGGCGTTGTAGTACTACTTGTACTAAGATGGTGTGGTAGAGATTCTCCATGGGAAATTGGAAAAAATCAAAGTAGATAGTTCTTTCGTATTCTTGAAAATTGACAATCAATAATTACCGGACTGCTTTCAGACGTTTCAGACGAAGGATTTCTGTACTACACAACTTTTTCTAGTAAAATCTTGATTTATTCGCCAAGCGGTCGAAAGAAACCCAATTACACAATTGTTCCAGGCCCTCTAGCGATGCAACTCAGCAAAACTGGAAAAAATATTTCAGACAAAAGTTGTGTGAAATATTATGCTCTATAAAGCTATTATTTAACTTTTTTCCCTAGAACGCATAATTTTCCTGAAAAACTGGAAAAATTGATTTTTAAAAATTTTTCGCGCCCCCTAGAGGCGAAAATATCCGTTATTTAGAAAAAGTTTGGGATAAAAGTTGTCGGGATTTTTGTATGCTACAACTTTGCTCTTTACTATTTTCCCCGAAAAAGCATAGTTTTCCAGAAAATGCAATAAATGTGTTTTGAAATCTGCGCGCCCTCTGGCGACTTAATTATGCAACGTTCGACAAAATTTTCATTGGCAAAGGAGGAAATTTAATTATCAACACCTCATTTTCGAGACTGCAGTAACTCGAATTCGGTTTCATACTGTCAAAAACATCGAAATTGACTGGTCTCGTTGCCGTGGCGAAAATTTCTCTGGAAAATGTCTAACTTGAGTGAACTATAGAGTGAACAGATGAAGTCTGTCTGGTCACTTCAATAGAAAAAACTATCCGGTGGGTCAATAGAAAAGCCGCATGTCACTTTGACTCCACAATTAAATCAGCCAAACCACACGGTGTCGAGTATATGGACGTGTTGTGGTGCTGCAACGGTTCCCACGTGTCGTATAAACGGTTCTTAGCTCTACTTTCAATTCCGTATCAATTGATGGGAAGACGCGGAAGCCTTCAGTGCCCTTCACGTCCCACGTAATCAAAAGAATTAGTTTTTCTGAGTGATAATAATAATAAGAGCTCCCATAGTAGATGACCCCACTCACCATAGACCTATCACGTGCCTACCCACTTTATATAAGATACTAACAGCTTGTATCACTAACAGAATTTATAGACACGTAGAGGAAAATAACATCTTAGCAGAGGAACAGAAAGGTTGCAGGAGAGATCATCAAGGGTGCAAAGAACAAAGATTACAAAAAAGCGTTTGATAGTGTTCCAGGCTTATGGAGATGTTGCAGACTTAGAAAATCCACCCAACTATTGTAAGCTTCCTTTCAATAACGATGAAGGAATGCCGAACGCACCTACATCTTCAAATCGGTCCAAACTCCCTCAGTACTGACGAAATACCCATTCGTATGAGAATATACAAGGACTCCTTGGTTCCGTTGTGGTTCTGCCTTGTTATGAATCTCCTATGTACCATGCTAAATGATACAAAGTACTAAGATCAACTGTACCATCTCCCATTTTCTTTACATCGGCGATATCAAGCTATATGTAGCAGATAAACGTTAAATCAATAACCTTCTCGATATAACACATCGATTCTCCACCGATATACATATGGAGTTTGGACTTTCTAAGTGCAAGAGTCTACATATCAAGAAAGGCATTGCCATAAACGGAAATGTGCAGCTTTCCAACGGAGATATCGTAAAATCGATGAAAAACGGAAAACCCTATAAATACCTTGGATTTCAGCATACTAAGTTACTGGACCACAAGCAGACAAAAGCTAGAATCCAGGTCACTTATGAAGTTCGAATTAAATGTCGGCAACTTAGTCCAGGCAATCAACAACTATACCAATCTTTTGGAATCCTGTGTGGACAAAAACAGAGCTAGAGGGTATTCAGAGGTTGACACGAACAATGATGACCAAGAACAACAACCACCACCCGAAGTGTTCCACTATTAAAACAATATTACCTCAAAAATAGGGTGGGAGAGATGGCCAGAATCTGATTTGACAATAGTATTGGACACCGAGAAGTGGTCACGAAAGGCATTACGAGGTAGACATCATCACGACCTCAACTAGTCGCATGTTGACAAAGAAGCTTTAAACAGTTGGCTTACTAGCGGCAATCCCTTTCCAGAGACCAGAGGCTTCATGATGGCTATCCAGGATGAAGTTATTAACACGAATAACTACGAGAAAAATGTTATCAAGGATCACTCAGCTGACAAAGGTGCCAACAAACATCACAGATCATTCGACATAAAACATCTGTAGTACTATCTACACCGGCATAACCAAGTATGGTACATCATCCACCAGAAACTGGCCAACAATCTTTTCAATACGTATACACCGTACTAAAAGTACCAGCTGCAGAAGGTGCTCAAAAATGAGAACCTTAGACTCTACTATGAAGGTCCATTATCACCGATAGACGGTTCTAAGCTGAGTAGTGTATAAGTCTTTATCATAATAATAATACCAACTTATTATTTAACTGGTTGTGGATAACTTTTTATGAATAATTTCGAGGCGAAGTTATCAACCATCCTATACACATTAACTTGTCAGGATTGTATATTTTATCATATATTTTGAAAGTATACCTTATACTAAAAAAACGTACCTGCAATTGTAATTACTGCACATATATTTGAGCATATACACCATATTGTGAGTAATAAAAAACCGGCGTTCATCATCTGGAGAATTAAATGACTATTTGAGTACTTCGTTTTTGAATAAAATTAAAAATACAAACTCACTACCTGAAAAGCCTTGATCTCTGTTTATCTTTAAAAATTTATAAATGAAATCCTAGTGATTAAAAAGGGATTAGAAAACAAAATATTATCATTTCGCACGTTTAAATTTACAGGGGCGAATTATACTAATTAATAATTATTTGTTAATTACGAATAAATAGTCTGCAAAATTGGTTAACAGCAGAATATTTTTCTTCAAACTTCTGGTTTGTAATGCCTTGGTTGTTATTAAAGACTAGCAGTTATAATATGATACAATTATAATGAAGATCTGAATCTGTAAAGTGGTCAACTTAGACCCAATTTTACAAGTGAAATTCAAACTTCAAACGTCAGTTTAAACTAGTTTAAATTTCAGTTTAACATGTATATGAAGATCCTAATAATATTTTAAAGGGTTTTCTTAAAATGTTTGAAGATTTATAGTTTATATTTGTGGAGCTCGACGATGATGATAAAGAAATTATTAACATTGTCGACACGCCGAGGAAACAAAAAATTACCTAGAGCAAATGATCGTACTTATTTTTTAGACTTGTCGTGCTTCTATCCAAAACATTTTTTTCTATTCCATCACAAGGTTAACCAAAAACACTAAATCATTGTCAGAGAAATTGCAGTAGCATTTTTTTTACTACAATTTTTGTTTATTCTTGGTTTAAACTAGAGTTTAAACCATAGTTTTATCTTTAGTTCAATCTCCAGTTTTATTCTAGGCTGTAAAATTGGCCCTTAGGCGTTTATGTGATGATATAAAGTTGTTATCAATAGTTTTTTGTTTGAATACTGACAAAAGGAAAAATATTAAAATCTTGATGTGAAGTACCATCTACCATCTATTAGATCTCACCATGGCAAATGCCTGAAGTTTATACCGGTGAGTAAAATGTACCTGTCGAAACTATGAAAAGGATATGTCCTTGGCAGATATCACACTCGAAGTAGCTGAAATTTGGATAACTTTGTTCGATAGATCTCATCAAGATCTATCTGTGTGTGAAAAGTTATGATGATTGACGATCAATGATGAAGACATCAGATTGAAGTCTTGATTTCTCTAATCAAAAAGCACGTGGCTCCAGGAAGCATAATTCATACAGATGGCTGGCTAGCCTATCGATGCCTCAACGATGAAGGTTATACTCATGAATTGGTCAATCACAAAGAAAGATTTGTTTCTAATAGCGGGGTTCATATCCGAAGAAATGATGCCAGCTGGAGACCTCTGAGAGCATTCTTCTTCTTCAGATTGAGAGGACAGAATCATAGAATATACATGGCGACGAATATGTGAATCTGAATCATAAATAGACCCATTCATTTCATTAATAGAAGTAAAAAAAATTTTCAAATGTAAAAGTTATAGATTTAAGTCCAATTGAAAAACATTATTTTTGTTTACCTTTATTTTAGTCTCTAACACAACCTAACCTAACCTATCCTAACCTAACCTAACCTCACCTAACCTCACCTAGCCTAGCCTAGCCTAACCTAACCTAACCTTACAAAAATTAGTAAATTTTCATGTTATTTATTGATTTTTCGTGAAAATAATGCATTAGCGTAATTTTTCCACAGAAACACTTCTGCACGTGCGTCAATCATCACAATTTTTGACACACATATAGATTTTGCTGAGATCTATGGAACAAAGTTATCTATGGTTCGATATCTGTTAGCTTTCCTGAGATAATGGCCATTTCTGGTATCTCCGGAAGTGAATGTTTCCGCATGAAATAGATATGATAAATCGATTTCTCGTGATATCAATAGTCTCTGTATAGAGTTAAATTTGGACATTCAGTCAAAGAAGCGCAAACGTCTTGCGCAACTATGGAGTTCATTTTGTATTTTACGCGCTAAAGACTGCTTGACATGATGCAATATAACGTGCAATGCAATGTAAGACGCAATATTTCTTTATTAAAAGCATACGCAGAAGTTCAGCTGATTTTTTCATGCAAGATCTCGCATTTGCAACATCATCGGTTTTATGCCAATTTTTATTGCGTGAAAGCTGCAATTCTAGGGAAAAATTTAGTTACTTCTGGATTGACAACCATCGACAGCGATGTTCCGAAACTTGTGCGAAATACTGAAAAATTCCTAAGTATATACCGAACATGGGCTAAGGTGTTTTTCGGCAACCATGTTGGTGGAAATCGGTGCTGATTTGCTCACTATCCAAAGACACGAAGAATGGCGTTCTTCCAACGTAACAGAAGGTTACAGAAGAATAGAAGCTCGGTGACATTCCATCAGGAAAATCAAAACATCTACGAACAACTTTAGTTCTAAAGAATAGAATACCGAAAGGACTAAACTAAAACTAAAATATTAATTTGTCGTTATTGATGATGAAAACAGAATGTATTCATTTTCATCCAAATTCTCGAATGCCAAATATGACTTTAGTAATTTTGATCTTTCTGATTCCTATCGATCTAGAAAACCAAAAACATTTAACAACGATATATTAAGAAAAGAAATGAAAGCAATCGAGGAAAACCAACTGCGCTCCACCGTTCAAGAACTTTTGCAGCAGATTGGAAAGAGAATTGTTTGAGTCTCTCATAATCTGTTCGAAGAAGACAACGCTAGCCCATCCATCATGTGCGTCACCAAACAGAACCTTTTCTTTTGGCTTCATTACTAGAGTCGATTAATCCATAATATCAAAATTTTGTTGATGTCGGTTGACTGATTTTGAAAATAAAGTATTTCTTTCTAGTATCCCTTTGTATTTTGGATTTAATATAATAAAATGGCGTCATTCACGGAAATACTGTTGAACGTCCGCTTGGGATTCCCATGTTGTTTACTGCCTATTTTTTTAAAATTGAAAAGCTGCGAAATGCTTTAGTGAGATGAAAAATTTCCATTAAAAAAAATTCAATATTATAAATTCTTATAAATATGACATTTATTGTTTTAGATTATAGCAATAAATTTTATTGATACCTAGTAATCGTAAATTTATATTGGCAGGTATTAATTTTTAGACATAATAATTATTTTCTTATTATCATCATCACTAATTATAGAACGAGAACAAGGATAGGTTCAATCTATGCAAATAAAGGTAAATTGAAAAAATATGTCTTCTAATTATATGAAGACCCAATTATTCTATTCTACCTCCAGTCTTATCACGTTCTAGGGTAAAATACTTGACAATTTGAGGTAGCAGCTAGCTTCTTGGCATTTCAAATTTTCAAATATCCCGCGCATCTACGAGGATGTATCGATATCTAGTTAGCTTAGACCAGTTCCATGCATAAACAAAATATTGCGTTACCATAGCAACGAACAATAAATTATTAGAAGTGTTAGTGTAAAGTTTGACGTCAAAAAAGTAAACCAGAACTACGCAATAAATTAATAGAAAAAAGATGTCCACCGAAATTGTGAAAATCGAAAAATTGGAGTATCGAACCATCATCAAGTACTACCTGTATTTAAAAGGGTTAAGATGTAAGCAGATTAACGAAGATATGCTTAAGACCCTTGGGGATCAATGTCCTTCGTATGCGACCGTGAAAAATTGGCCTACAAGCTTCAAAAGAGGTAAATTTTCTTCCATTGAAGATGATGACAAATCGGGAAGGCCAGTTTCTGTGTCAGTCGCCGAAAATATCGATGACATGATTTTATCAGACCGTCGAATTGGGCTTAAATGAATATCTGAAGCTCTGAATATTTCATACGAATGCATCCATCATATAGTTCACGTCAATTTGGACATGAGAAAAATTGATGCAAAATGGATCCCCAAATGTTTGAATGTTGACCAAAAGCTTGCAAGGGTAGAAGCATCGTGTCCGATCTGGGCTCGATTTGAAAACGATGTAGACTTCATAAACCGAATTGTTACTAAGGATGAGACTAGGGTACATTTCTAGGATCCAGAAACGAAGCAACAATCGATGGATTGGTGACACTCTGGTTCTCCAAGACCTAAGAAGTTTCATGTCCAAAAATCTGCTGGAAAAGTTCTTGCTTCAGTTTTTTGACATTGCCATGCAGTAATCATGATTGATTTTTTGGATAAGAGTAGAACAATAACTGGAGATTACTATTCGACATTACTGATCACTCTATGGGAAAAAATTAAAGAGAAAAGACGCGGAAAGATATCCAAGATAGATAGATAGAAAGATATGTTTTCGCATAACGACGCCGCTGCACACAAATCTTATGTTGCCATGCAAAAAATTCGTGATTTAGGATTTGAATTACTAGAACACCTCCCTTATTCACCAGATTTGGATCCATTCGACTATCATCTCTTTCCTCCACCGAAAACTGCTGTGCAGAGCAAGATGAGACGTTTTTTTAATATCTAGAGACGTTAGAGATTCGCTGTAATAAATGTATTCAATTAAGAGGAGAATATGTTGAGGAATAAAATATTTTGACATAGAAATTTTGTTTGGTTCTATAGTAGGTTAAGAATTTTTCAATATATCCTCGTACTTATCCACAGCGTTAGATTTTATCTAAAATATTCTACAAAGAAATGTTTAGTATTCAACCAAATATTACGATATCACTAGATTTTAAGGGTTGCGTCAAAATTTTTGTACAAAAAGGCCATCCATGTATATTATCTTTGGTAGAACGTACCAAGTGCGACTTCTTGTGAGGGTTGTCTGTTTCCGACCCCGATACGTTGAGATATTCTCTCTGAAAATTCAGTCTTTAGCTTTTATTTGACAATCGTATAAATGGATCGCTTTGAAGATATTTCAAAAAATGGAAAAAAATCATTATCGGGCCTACGCGAATGAAAGAGGCATTAGGCACTGCCCACTGAGACTCTACTACCTCATTTATAACCATATAATTTTGGGGCAAGTGATTGTGCATTTTTTTGCATTGTAACATGTTGAGCCCGTAACTGAACCAACTGAACGTGGAGTAGGTAGGTAAAGGTTGTGCTCCACGTTTCTGAAGCTGGAGAAGCGTGCAAACGGATTCAAAGATGAATAAGGAAGGAAGAGTCAGCATTTTTAATATTTTAGAGAAGTCCCTGCAGTTTAGTCCGAGTAAATATCTGACAGCTCTATTTTGTAGTTTGAAGATTCGCTCAAATTGAGTCACACCACACGTACCCCAAAAGGGAAGGGCATATCGGAGATGTGACTCAATAAAGGCATTTCAAGGAATTGTCCACAACAGACCCTACAAATTTTACATATCTAACGATGTCAATGGTGGTGTTATTTAATAAAAAAACTGTATTTTTATATGATGACGATCAGCCGTTTGTTTTTGAGATAGTTATAATCATGTGTTCAAGCAATACATTAAAAAGAGAGTACACATGATTTCTTGATAAGATAGAGGGTGAAATGGTAAAAGAAAAAAGGTGCTTTTCCATTAGGACGTCACTCTCTTTTCATACATCTGAAATCTCCATAGCTAAAATTCATAAATTGCACTTCGAATTGGTTAACCACTCACCGTACACATCAGATCTTGCCCTCCGCGACTTTTTTCAGTTTCCTTACTTTACCATCATTTTGATTAGGTTAATTCTGAAAATTGACTGAAACAACATTTGCCGTGGAATAATTAATAACAGATTTGCTTTTATTTGTTTAATAAATTCACGAAATTCTCATTTTAAAAATTATGAAAAATGTTTGCCAACTATCAGAGAATTATTAAAAAACTAGCTGAGCCGACAGACTTCGTACTGCCTCAATCGATAAATAAAATGTTTTGTATAAAACAAACAAGAGGATTCTTTAAAACAAATAAAAATTATTCTCGGTATGAATGAAGTTTTATTATTATTTTCGATTAATTACACATGATGTTGCTTATTTGCAAAACAGAGTTTTTCTGAAATATTTGGATTCGTATATGCGCGAAACAAGGAAACTCAAATTTGATTCCGCAAACTTCCAACGACTGGCCTTGCGATATACTTATGGTTATCGTAAAGGCCAGACGTGCCGGAAATTGTAAAGACAAGACATCCCCTTCTTTGTGTTTTCCCTTTATGAATTTTTGCAATTCTGACAGCAATACGACTATTTTCATGATCTGTATTTCTCTGGTCATCAGTGCGGTTAGCACGTGAGGTAGTTCTTCGCACATATGATTAATTGCGACGACTGAAGTCGTTTGCGAAAAAAGATGCCAGTAAACTAGCATGTGTGAAAACCAAATCTCTTGCTAGCGATTTACGCCCGCATTTTACTCGTCCGATTACACCTGCATGTCTTAATGAACTTATTTCTTTTAAACGTTAACTATCAAACACCTATTCAATCAATTTCTAAATTACTACTGACTTCACAATAACAAATGCCAAGTGATGGCGTAAGTCATTAACACCACCTATTATTCGAATGTAAAACTTGATTAACAGCATGATAGTCGATCGGAGCCAAATCTGGTGAATAAGGAGGGTGTTCTCGTAATTCAAACACTAAATCATGAATTTTTTCATGGCAATATGAGATTTGTGGGCAGGGTCGTTGTTCTGCAAAAACAAAACACCTTTGGATAGTTTTCCGCATCTTTTCTCATTAATTTTTTCCCATAGAGCGATCAGTAATGTCGAATAGTAATCTCCAGTTATTGTTCTACCCTTATCAAAAAAATCAATCATGATTACTCCATGGCAATCCCAAAAAACTGAAGCAAGAACTTTTCCAGCAGATTTTTGGAATCGATATTTCTTAGGTCTTGGAGAACCAGAGTGTCACCATTCCATCGATTGTTGCTTTGTTTCTGGATCATAGAAATGTACCCAAGTCTCATCCATAGTAACAATTTGGTTTAAGAAGTCTACATCGTTTCCAAAGTGAGCCCAGATCGGACACGATGCTTCTACCCTTGCAAGCTTTTGGTCAACATTCAAACATTTTGCAGCAAATTGACGTGAACTATTTGATGGTCGCATTCGTATGAACTATTCAGTGCTTCAGATATCAGTTTTAGCCCAATTTGACGGTCTGATAAAATCATATCATGAACTGCATCGATATTTTCGGGAACTAACACAGAAACTGGACTTCCCGATCGGTCATCATCTTCAATGGATAATTTACCTCTTTTGAAACCTGCAGTCCAATTTTTCACGGTCGCATACGAAGGACATTGATCACCAAGGGTATTAAGCATATCTTCGTAAATCTGTTTACCTCGTTAACCCTTTTAAATACAGGTAGTACTTGATGACGGCTCAATACTCCAATTTTTCGATTTTCACAATTTCGGTGCACATCTTTTTTCTTTTAATTTATTGCGTAACTCTAATTTAATTTTTTGACGTCGAACTCTACACTGACACTTCTAATATTTTCTTCATGCATGGGACTGGTCTAGGCTAATAATGAATCAATAATCAGAACGACAATCATCATTGTACTACCAACATAAAATAATTTACTTCCGCGTCATTTTTGCGAACTTAATGTCTCCAAATCAAAGATATAGTGATACTAGATGGCGTTATTCATATACTCTCTGCACTGAACTGTTATGCCAACTTTTAGACGAAACGGCCATCCGTCTAAGGTAGAACTATCTATGTCCCACTGTGCGTTGATTGGTGAAATAACATAAGGGAGTATAGAAATACAATAGAAGGAGTTTAATACAATGAATTATTAGAAACACATTTGACAGAGATAACTTTCTTTATATCTTGTTTCAATGTTAGTACACGAAGAATCTAGTATCGCTATGATTATGCTATTACATGAATGTTTTGTTAGCTTTCTGAAAAATTGGATAGTTAAAACAACGAAGTGCAAGCTAACTTTTATTTATATAGATACATTTTTTCAAGAAAAGCATTTGATACATTGATTTGGATTAATTCGTTTTACAACCAGCAACGTTTCGATGATTGCACATAGTATTAAGTGTGTCGAACACAAGGCCATCCGGACATTCACGTAAAATTGGTTGACCAGTAGGAGTACATTGCCAGTATTTAGTACAATCGGAAGTACTAGGGAAGTACTCTTGTCTTCCTGTACATTTCGGAGCTGAAAAATAATTTTATCATCATCAATTATAGTAATAGTATATTCTACAACGAGAATATAATAATGGCTATTATTCACGAGGGACAATTACGACAAGAGCTGTAGGCACGTGATGTAATCATCCAAGTTAATGTATTAACTATTAACAATTATTATATTCTGTTCTGTCGACTGGAGGATTTTTTGACGATTTCATGTTGTTTTCCATAGAATCATCCAGATAGCTTTCTGCTATCGATCTATGAAGATATTACTGCTTTTCCAACCTCCGAGCAGTTATATCTTCACCTACATCAGCAATCCACATCTGCAGCATTATTTTTTTCGACACTTCGTTTTCTATATAGCATATTCCCTCTGTTTATTCAGAAATTCTTTATGAATATATTTCGAGGTTAGTGTTTTAAACTCAAGTATCGACGCTCGACGGATCCATTTTGATACTGAGATGTGACTACATCGACTTGTGGCTTTTATTTTAAGTCATTTTTAACAGATTTGTCAGTTTTTAACGTGTGGTTTCAATGACGCCACCCTTGTAGAATGTCACGACGACAGATCTAGCACTGTTCTTTCCGTCTTGAGCCTATTTTTAATTCTAATATATAAAGTGTTAACGTACGTTGTTTCAGTATTATTTAAAAATGATTTTATCATTGAAAATTCTAAGATTATTATATTATTTTGAGAGATTTTTCTTATTATTATATATTTATAATTCTTACCTTCCTCCTCGCTTCTTACGGCAAGCACAAAGAGACTTAGAAGGAAAATAAATTTGAGATCGAAACCCATATTTTCGGATTTAGAAAATTGATGTCTTAACACAAACAAATAATCGAATTACTAGCACTGGTCTCAATCGCAGGTATTTATATGAATTTTGATAATATGACTTAATGTAATAAGCAGATAAAAGAATTAACGAATTTAGATACATCTCAAGTACTTTGAAAAAAAACAGGATGTTCTGCTACTTTAAAATCCACTTAATACTATTATTAGTTTAATTAGATATTATTATATATGATGTATCGTTTTGGAACTGGAACGAGTCATTCAAGAAGCTAGAATTGTCAATACTCATGTTTCAATACGAATTAATATGCATGTCCTAGATTGTAGATTGTTTGGAGAGTCGCTTTGGCTTTCTAGCCATTCTGCATCTAAACCAAAAGAATTATCTACACAAGAGTCTACATTTTATTGTTCTGTTTCCAAAATACATAGACTTTTTTTTCCTCTGCCATACCTATCGTCTTCAGGGGGTATTTGAAGAGGCAGTGACATGTCGACAAGTTTCTCAGACTTTTGGTCTGATATGTTTTTGAATCTTTTGGATTTTCTCAGACCTGGAATTTGATTGTTCTGCTATCCATCCAGTTTGTTATCGATGTGCCATCTCGTATACTTGTGTTTGCCTGGTATACCTTGATGGCATCGTAGCCATATTAGAATTATTTCTATTGCCTAGTGCTTTTAGAGTTTTTCTGGAAATTCTCTCAGTTTCTCAGTTTATACTTTTTAGATAGTACAACTAGCTACTTTCTTATTTTCAATTTGTAAATCTTCTTGATTTTCCTTGTACATATGGTAACGACTTTCCCCATAAGTCGTAAAGGACATAAATCGTTATCCAAATATTTCACTAAACTAAAATCTACTAATTGTGACGCTGTCAACAAAGGACACACATCTCTGTATTTAGAAAAAAGACTAATAGATCATCAATATGATGGCTGAACAATCAAATTCCAGGTCTGACACAATTCAAAAGATTCATAAACATATCAGATAAAAAGTCTGAATAACTTGTCGAGATGTCTTGAAACAACATCAAACTGGTGGTAGGTCGTCTGACATGTCACTGCCTCTTCAAATACCCCCTGAAGACGATAGGTATGGCAGAGGAAAAAAAAGTCTATGTATTTTGGAAACAGAACAATAAAATGTAGACTCTTGTGTAGATAATTCTTTTGGTTTAGATGCAGAATGGCTAGAAAGCCAAAACGACTCTCCAATCAATCTACAATCTAGGACATGCATATTAATTCGTATTGAAACATGAGTATTGACAATTCCAGCTTCTCGGATGACTCGTTCCAGTTCCAAAACGATACATCATATATAATAATATCTAATTAAACTAATCATAATATAATAAGGGGATTTCAAAGTAGCAGAGCATCCTGTTTTTTTTTCAAAGTACTTGAGATGTATCTAAATTCGTTAATTCTTTTATCTTTTATCTATTTCATATAAATATCTGCCATTGAGACCAGTGCTAGCAATTCGATTATTCGTTTGTGTTAAGACATCAATTTTCTAAATCCGAAAATATGGGTTTCGATCTCAAATTTATTTTCCTTCTAAGTCTCTTTGTGCTTGCCGTAAGAAGCGAGGAGGAGGGTAAGAATTATAAATATATAATAGAAACGAAAATTTCTCGAAATATTCAGTTGTATCAATTGCACTTGCAGTATTTTTCAATAATACTAAATCTATGTACATCTATGTATATGGAAACATGGATGTGTCGAGCTTTGATCCTTGAGTTTAAAGAATTAACCTCCAAATTAATTCCCAAAAAGTTATGGATACATAGGGGGAATATGAGGTACTATATTAATATGTTATATTGAAAACGAGGTATCGAAAACGGTAAAGAAAGTTTATAATCACAAAGGTTTTCTTTTGCGTCTCTTGGGGGTTTCTTTCTTTAGATATTTATATTAAAAGTAAAATCTTCTTTATGTGTATAATGGCTATTATTATATTCTCGTTGTAGAATATACTATTACTGTCATTGATGATGATAAAATTATTTTTCAGCTCCGAAATGTACAGGAAGACAAGAGTACTTCCCTAGTACTTCCGATTGTACTAAATACTGGCAATGTACTCCTACTGGTCAACCAATTTTACGTGAATGTCCGGATGGCCTTGTGTTCGACACACTTAATACTATGTGCAATCATCGAAACGTTGCCGGTTGTAAAACGAATTAATCCAAATCAATGTATCAAATGCTTTTCTTGAAAAAAATGTATCTATATAAATAAAAGTTAGCATGCACTTCGTTGTTTTAACTATCCAATTTTTCAGAAAGCGTATGCACAGTAGACCATAGATAGTTCTACCTTAAACAGGAGACTGTTTCTTTTAAAACGTTTATGTCTATGATAAATAGTATCAAATTGGCAAAAATGATACGGAAGTGAATTATTTTATGTTGGTAGTACAATGGGGCCACATTGTCATATAATAATAAATATTTGGAACATGTTATAAGATGTTTCTCCTCATAAACAGAATAATAAGTTGAAATGTATGCAATTAGCATTTCAATATGTGTTTAGTTTTTAGTTATATTTTAGTATTTAGTTTAAATGATCACAATCAATTTTAACGCCAGTGATTGCGGATAATAAGCCAGGACACCATTTGTTCATAATTTCTGTTCCAAACTTGAAATACAATTCATAAAAATTCCTCACAACATTTTTCTTACACTCTACAGAATAAAGTAAATTTTATATTTCTTTATATTTTTATTTAGTACTTAAGTACATAATAAATATAAAATAAGAGATTTACATACACACTACTCTTCTAACATAAACAATTATTTATTTTAATTTTATTTTATGAATAATAAGAAACGCATTTAACAAAATCTAATCTTGTAATTTGATTTGATCGAAATCTATGAACAAAATCTACTAAAAAATTTAATTTATTTTTAACTTTTGCATCTTTAATTCTTGCTGGAACATGTAAGCTCTGTATTTTGATATAAGTATCAATCTGAAATTCTTTCAATTTTTCTATAAAAACGTATTAGCAGGGTTCTAGGAATAAAGTGAAGAATTAAATCTAGAGTGAAATGACTCACATGCATTAGTTGTGTGAAATATTGATGGACTTCCATCTGACCACATAGTAGGAGGGAATTGTGAATCTTTATCTATATAAACATCTAATGAGTAATGGGCGCATTTGTCCAAAGTTGCATTTACTGGTTTATAACACATTGAGTCAAACACAAAACAATCTTCCACTTCTTCGAGATTTAGATATGTTAATCCAAATGTATGCTTTATCCACCTTCCAATTTCGGAATCTTTATTATTGAATTTCGAAGTCAAACCGAGAGCTTGTATTTTTCTAAACCAAGCTTGGTGTAAATGAAATCTACAACCAATTATTTTTATATTTAGCCATGTAAAATATAGAGCGTTATGTATGGCTTTTTTGAAATCCACATACACCTCGCTTGGTTTGATAATCACATTAAATTGATTGAACATCTTAGATCTTAATAAAGAAAATAAATTGATATATGTATCAGTAGATTTCGAAGGTAGTAAACAATACGCAAGTGGAACATAATGACCGTTTTTAAACCCGTGTATGGTAAACATTTGTAAAAAATATTTTGCGGAATAAGAAAATGTACCGTCCATGTAAAAAATGTTCATATCACACATTACACGAATGTTTCTGTCACAAGAAAATACAATAATATATTCAGGACTGTTAATGTAGAAAAAGCATTCAACTTTTCCTGTTTTAGGATTCAATTTTTCCTCTGCACTATGCACTTTCGTTATATTTTTAGGTAGTGGTCTTGGTAACAACTTGCGCCTATAATTATAAATATTTCTTTGTACATATTCTACATCGGTCGTGGCAAATTGGAACTCAATTCCCTGCGAATAATCTTCGATGGTTTTTCGGATATATAATCATCCTCTGCCTTGCGTTTACAAGAATTTGAAAGTATTGTCCTATTTAATTTCTTCTCGTCTGCTTCATTGTTGTGATTTAAATTTTTTCTAAAAAATTGTAAATTCAGGACCAACAGTAAATACGTTGGCAGAACATTTTACATTCTTTTTCACTCACCTCCAATACAATTCTCCACTTTTCAAAACTTTATCGTTAAAAAACGCAAAATTTTCTAAGATTAGAAGAGTTTTACCACGCGAACTTTTCACTATTTGAGCCATTTCAATAATGTAAAGTACCTATACGACACAACAACTGAATCTGATCTTACGTAAAACAACTGGTCATCCCTCTATCTACTGGGTATTTCCAAAATATGTTAAGTACCTACTTAAAAATCTATCAACTTTCCCTCTATTGGGTTATTTTATGACTCGACCTACCTGCACTTCTTAGCGCCGAAAATACATGTAGGATTATCTACCCTTCTTGGTCAGACAGGTAAAGAAGGATGGTTAGCGACCAAATTACACCCGCCGCTTATAACACGTTCCAAATATTTATTAATATATGACAATGCGGCCCCATTGTACTACCAACATAAAATAATTCACTTCCGTGTCATTTTTGCCAATTTGATATTATTTATCATAGACATAAACGTTTTAAAAGAACCAGCCTCCTGTCTAAGGTAGAACTATCTATGTTCCACTGTGCATTGACTTGTGACAAGGAATAAAAGGAATATATTACAAGGAATTATGAGGAACACTTTTAAAATTTGACACAGATAACTTTCTTTATATCTTGTTCTAATAATATTAGTATACGAATAGTCTAGTATCGCTATAATTATGCTATTACATGAATGTTTTGGAAACATCTTATTTACTTGAGTGGATAAAACGCTTTCTAAAAAATTAAATAGTTAAAACAACGTAGTGCATGCTAACTTTTATTTATATAGATACATTTTTTTCAAAAAAAGCATTTGATACATTGATTTGGATTAATTCGTTTTACAACCGGCAACGCTTTTATAATTGCACATATTATGAAATGAGTCGTACACAAGGCGATCAGGACATTCACGTAAAATTGGTTGACCAGTAGGAGTACATTGCCAGTATTTAGTACAATCGGAAGTACTAGGGAAGTACTCTTGTCTTCCTGTACATTTCGGAGCTGAAAAATAATTTTATCATCATCAATGACAGTAATAGTATATTCTACAACGAGAATATAATAATAGCCATTATACACATAAAGAAGATTTTACTTTTAATATAAATATCCATAAAAAGAATCCCCCTCTGAAAGAATAATTGAACCGTTCGTAAACGTTCCACTTTTACCCATTCTATTCTAATAATTAATTATATATTTCCTTTATAATAAAAACATTTATTTACATAACAAATAGGGGTGTCTACAGTGTATATGCAGAAGTGTTTTCACCTACATCTGGGTGCATCATAATGACGCAAGAGAAAACCTTTGGGATTATGAACTTTCTTTAACGTTTTCGATATAGCATATTGATATAGTACCGCATATTCCCCCTATGTATCCAAAAATTCTTTGGGAATTTATTTGGAGTTTAATTCTTTAAACTCAAGGATCAACGCCCGACACATCCATGTTTCAATATACATAGATGTACATAGATTTAGTATTATTGAAAAATACTGCAAGTGCAATTGATACAACTGAATATTTCGAGAAATTTTCGTTTCTATTATATATTTATAATTCTTACCCTCCTCCTCGCTTCTTACGGCAAGCACAAAGAGACTTAGAAGGAAAATAAATTTGAGATCGAAACCCATATTTTCGGATTTAGAAAATTGATGTCTTAACACAAACGAATAATCGAATTGCTAGCACTGGTCTCAATGGCAGATATTTATATGAAATAGATAAAAGATAAAAGAATTAACGAATTTAGATACATACAAGTACTTTGAAAAAAAAAAAACAGGATGCTCTGCTACTTTAAAATCCACTTAATACTATTATTAGTTTAATTAGATATTATTATATATGATGTATCGTTTTGGAACTGGAACGAGTCATTCAAGAAGCTAGAATTGTCAATACTCATGTTTCAATACGAATTAATATGTATGTAGATTGTTTGGAGAGTCGTTTTTGCTTTCTAGCCATTCTGCATCTAAACCAAAAAGATATTTTGCACAAGAATCCACATCTTATTGTTCTGTTTCTAAAATACATAGACTTTTTTCCCCTGCTATACCTATCGTCTTCAGGGGGTATTTGTTTCAGGATATCTCGACAAGTTTTTCAGCCATCATATTGATGGTCTATTAGTCTTTTTTCTAAATACAGAGATGTGTGTCCTCTGTAGACAACGCCACAATTAGTACAAGGCACTAGTTTTATTTGATATATGATTTTTTGGTATTTTAGATTTTAATTTAGTGAAATATTTGGATAACGATTTATGTCCTTTACGACTTATCAAGAAGATTTACAAATTGAAAATAAGAAAGTAGCTAGTGATACTATCTAAAAAGTATGAACTGAAAAACTCAAAGAGTTTCCAAAAAAAACTCTAAAAGCACTAGGCAATAAAAATAATTCTAATATGGCTACGATGCCATCAAGGTATACCAGGCAAACAGGAAGTATACGAGATGGCACATCGATAACAAACTGGACGAATAGCATAATAATCAAATTTCAGGTCAGAGACAATCCAAAAGATTCATAAACATATCAGTTAAAAAGTCTGAGAAACTTGTCGAGATGTACTGAAACAACATCAAACTGGTGGTAGGTCGTCAAACATGTCACCGCCTCTTTAAATACCCCCTGAAGACGATATGTATAGTAGAGGAAAAAAAAGTCTATGTATTTTGGAAACAGAACAATAAAATGTAGACTTTTGTGTAGATAATCTTTTTGGTTTAGATGCAGAATGGCTAGAAAGCCAAAACGACTCTCCAATCAATCTACAATCTAGGACATGCATATTAATTCGTATTGAAACATGAGTATTGACAATTCCAGCTTCTTGAATGACTCGTTCCAGTTCCAAAACGATACATCATATATAATAATATCTAATTAAACTAATAATAGTATTAAGTGGATTTTAAAGTAGCAGAGCATCCTGTTTTTTTTTCAAAGTACTTGAGATGTATCTAAATTCGTTAATTCTTTTATCTGCTTATTACATTAAGTCAAATTATCAAAATTCATATAAATACCTGCGATTGAGACCAGTGCTAGTAATTCGATTATTTGTTTGTGTTAAGACATCTAAATCCGAAAATATGAGTTTCGATCTCAAATTTATTTTCCTTCTAAGTCTCTTTGTGCTTGCCGTAAGAAGCGAGGAGGAGGGTAAGAATTATAAATATATAATAATAAGAAAAATCTCTCCAAATAATGTGATAATCTTAGAATTTTTAATAATAAAATCATTTTTAAATAATACTGAAACAACGTACATTAACACTTTATATATTAGAAATAAAAATAGGCACTAGACAGAAAGAACAGCGCTAGATCTGTCGTCGTGACATTCTATAAGGGTGGCGTTAAAAACTGATAAATATGTTAAAACCTACTTACAATAAAAGCCCCAAGTCGATGTAGTCACATCTCAGTATCAAAATGAATCCGTCGAGAGTCGATACTTGAGTTTAAAAAACTAACCTCCAAATATATTCATAATTTCTGGATAAACAGAGAGAATAATATGCTAAATAGAAAACGAAGTGTTGAAAAAAAGTAAAAATGGTCCATAATCTCTTACGTCAGTATGTCACATGATTGCCATTACAACAGCAAACATGATTGTTGTTTGATGCTGATGTGGATTGTTGATGTAGGTGAAGATATTACTGCTCGGAAGCAGTTGGAAGATGCAGTAATATCTTCATAGATCGATAGCAGAAAGCTATCTGGATGATTCTATGAAAAACAACATGAAATCGCCAAAATATTCTCCAGTCGACAGAGCAGAATATAATAATATGTAACAAACGTTATTAAATACCGTAGTATTAAATATGATTATCTGCACTAAGTTCACGATTAATTTTATTAGAAAGTACATTAACTTGAATGATTACAGCACGTGCCTGCAGCTCCTGTCGTAACTGTTATCCTCGTGAATAATAACAATTATTATATTCTTGTTGCAGAATATACTATTACTGTCATTGATGATGATAAAATTATTTTTCAGCTCCGAAATGTACAGGAAGACAAGAGTACTTCCCTAGTACTTCCGATTGTACTAAATACTGGGAATGTACTGCTACTGGTCAACCAATTTTACGTGAATGTCCGGATGGCCTTGTGTTCGACGCACTTAATAATATGTGCAATTATAAAAGCGTTGCCGGTTGTAAAACGAATTAATCCAAATTAATGTATCAAATGCTTTTTTTGAAAAAAATGTATCTATATAAATAAAAGTTAGCATGCACTTCGTTGTTTTAACTATTTAATTGCTTATGTTTGATTAAATATTTTCAAGTTTATTTCATTTGTTATAAATAATTTAGAGATATATAAAAATTCTGACTTGCCATAAGGATAGAGGACGGTCCATTTTTTTCACAATTTGAGGTTAGATTAATTTTGAATTGTAAGCACCTAGTAAAAAACATCAACAAAACTGCTCGTTTTCAGGAATAAGAATGAATGTATTGAGAGCATTAAAAAGCATTTAAAATATACTAATGCAGGTGTAGACTGATGACGGGTTTGTGGAAGCTAAAACAATGGAGGTTCTCAAACTATTGTTGGATGCACTGAGTCAGTCATTCTTTTCTTTATGTTGTTATGGTTGCCACAATTATTTTTATGGCCTTACTCGAGGAAAAAAAACATATTTTATAACTTCCGGGGAAATTTAGCATACAGATTTCCCAAACTTATGATTGACCAGCCGATATTTTTATTATTGGATTAATCATTCAAGAGTAAAATAATACATTTTTATAATAATAAATTATATAACATTATTTAAGTCACTAATTTTTCAAACAAATGAAATAAAATCATGTGTAACGATAATTATTTACATTTAAAATTGAACTTCAACATCAAATAACTTTGAAAGGAGTGAATTTGATTAAAAATGTTAAGATACCCTTTATGTAGAATATTAGATTTCCTTTGAAAATAAGTATTTTGAACTGTCAAAATATTGATATTTCTCATAGTTATAAAAATCCAAAATCGAAACGCGAAATTGGAAATATAAATCAATGTTACACGATTACAAGGAATCGACTTGTTTTATACAAATTTACTAAGAAAGCTTCAGTTAAGACTTTCACGATAAATCGCGATCATCATCAAGTTAAAGTTTCAACTGCATTAAACGAGAATGTTATTGCATACGTAAACCCTTATTTTGAGAGGAAAGAAAGGCGACAACTATCATATGAAAGGTTTAAAAAGGTGGAAGCATCGCTGGAATAGATATATAGAGTTAGAAAAATAAAAATCATTATAAAAACTAATCGGGCAACCCTGGTACTATTTGAGATGTATATCTGATAAAAATCTCTTTACTGCAAGTAAAACCTAGAAAGGTTAGGAAATAGGAAAGAGTCGCTGGGGGAAATATGTGGTGAATACGGTGGATAGCCAAAAAATTGTAATTCAAACCGTGAAAAGCACGGCGAAGGCTCGGTGATGGTTTGGGGATGTTTTGGAGGAGGGGCGACTGGAGACCTGGTAAAAATTGAAGTAATTTTAAAGACAGAAGTACTGAAAGTAATGATTTGACCGGCTTAGTCAACCAACTTCAACCCGATTAAGTAGTGAGACAAATTGGACATAACAGTGTATATATCACGCAAACTATTGAGTGGGTAAAATCTTTTGACCGATAGTATAGTTAAGTCAAATAAAGGGTTATAAATATTAGAAACTTTCATAGAATTTCATCGTTTTCTTCGAGTTTCTCACCAAAAATATCATTATAATCGGTAATAGGAGGAATTATCAAAAAGGTACAATGGAGCTTACATTTTGGTACAAAAATGTCTAATCCAGCTCTTTGCGCTAGGTTTCAGCAATTTGAATAACAAAGGTCTACATTTCGAGCTTGTGGAAGATTTTTAGTGATCCATGATTCTCGGTCATTGATAACCACTTCGAATGAGATATCTATTTCCATTACACTGTGTATTTGATCCATTGGTTTGTCACTGCTTTCCAGATGTATCAATTCTAGAATTCTTAAGCGAACTAGATTCGATTTTTCTGTCTTCTGTGGTTTGTTCAGTTTAGGATCACCAAATTAGCAATGCGTATGTGATCATGGGGCTAATGACTATACCATCATAGACTCATGTCTTGCAAAAATCTTGCAATTAATCCATATTAATGCAGTGGCTTTTGAAATTACCTTCGTCTAGATTATATCAAATTCGTTAAGATTCGTTAAGTATAAGAGCGCGTATATTTGCCTCTCTTCTCATCGTAAATGGGACTAGTGTGGTTTTGTTTAGGTTTATTGAGAGTTGCTCTTCATCGGCCCAGTTCTTAGTTGTGTTTGCCTTCATGCTTGCCACTTACTACCATTACCAGACCATCCGCGTATTCTAGGACTGTGAATCCAACGCTCCCGAGTCTAGTAAGAATATTTTCCACTACCATGACCGCATAAAGAGTAATAGGACTCCGCCATGAGGACAACGTTTCATTGTAGTAATAGTGGAAGTGTTGCAGAAGCTGCCTAACGGACTAATAGTAACGCCTTGACTGTGCTCGTAAATTTCTTCATTAATGCGAGGGGAAAGGCAACAAGGCTGGTTCGCCGCTACCAAAGAAATTTGATCAAACGCTGTCGGCAGAACTATGAGTTATTCTTCGTCAATTTCATGCAACTTGAGATGACAATAAAGGTAGTGCTTCTTAACGACAACTTTCGATCTCACGTCAGTTGTAAAATATAGGAAGCATTTTAGTTGGACTGTTATGCCCCATCCCACGTACAAAGCGGATTTAGCCCCCAGCGATTATCACCGTTTTCCAACTCAAAGAATACTTAGAAGGCATACTTTTAACAGCAACGATTGAGGCTGAGTAAATGACACACGCTTCCTCAACCAATTACCAAGAAAATATAGAATCGTATAGAGTCGTGAAAGATCATTTTTAGGTTAGTCAATTTTGGAAGATTTGGCTTGAGTAGCAGTTTAAGTAACTGTGAGTGAAATTAAATAAAATTAACTGCATTATTTCGACCGTGCCATTTGATATATTGATTATCAATGTTTGATGACATTAATAGAGATATTTAGTATTTTGGCAGCCCCAAACATAATATTTGTGAATATAGTTTAACATATTTGTCATCGTTATTTTGAGAATAACGCAAGGTAATTTGGACTCATCTCTCATTTCATCGCATCACGTTAGATAAAGAGAAGAAAAATTTACTTGATACATACTGAGAATGACATTGCTTTGTTGTACAACGGATAACAGATCATAAATAATTAACTTTATGTTTATCTGTAAATCCATTTATTTTGCATTTAATCCGACATTTTAATTCAATAAATTTATTGGTACTGAGAAAGTTTTCCTAAACACAATAAAAACAATTCAATAGAAATGGAAAAAAATATAAAAAACTTTACCTGGTAACTGAGAGATAAAAGTTATGAAAAATTGAACACAACTGGATGTAAAAATAGAGACGACTGAATCATCGATCAAGTGTACGATTGAGAGTGACTAAAAATTAAATTTCTATATTTTGTTCCTCAAAGAATCATCCTTAACCCTGGAGTACTAAGCCTCAATTTAGGTACCTTATTACTAAACCTTCGCCATTGTGACTAACAGTATCTAAAAATCAATTAAGAGAGTTGTAACGGAAACAAGAAGAACATTTTTATTAATGGGATATTAAAAACATGCACATTTTGTGCGAAATATGGCTTAGAGAACACAAAAATTATATAAAACTCAATATCTTTTTCAATTCACATTTACTACTTTTCTTAGAAACAATTTTTATACAATATCCCTCGATCGCCTCATATTGCATATAAGGAACAACTCCTACAAGACGTTTTTGTCATTCTTCGGAGTTTGTAGTCGCATTTAAAGCATATGCGTCGTTTTTTCTCTTGTGTTTCTGCTGCAGGTGCTACCCGAGGTGTTACCGAACTTGTAGGTCCAATTGCTGCGTCCATCCTATCCTTGACACTTCGGTGTTGTCCAGGTAGATCCCTTCGTTTTCTCAACCAAGCATCAGTCAATTTGTCCGACAATTTACACATGTAATCAATCCTTGTCGATGGCAAACAAAGAACTACTTCCATAAATGAATCGGTAAAAGACACTCCAGGATGTCGTCACCGTATCCAGTTTGAGGGGTAGGGCCTTGTCTTATGTGGACAACATCAATCCAGATCTCTCCAAGCATATATTTACTTGAATCTCTCTTTTGTACTTACGAGCAGCTCTTATCTTCATCGAGTGATGTTCTTGGAGACTTTCGCTTTCTCTTCTTTCCAGAAAATCTTGTTTTTTTTTCCTCTCCGATTTCAATTTCCTCAGTTCAGCGACTTTTTGAGTTTCAAGCCAAAATGACGAAAACATTTTACTTGTAAAACTAAAGCTTCGTCGAACAAATGATGTAAGTTTTATTTAGACTTACCTGGTTTAAATCCTCAGATTCCTTGCTCCTACTTGGTTCAAGTGGTACTGAGCTACTATAAATTGTTCGGCACAGGTAGTCGAACCGACGAAGATTTAGTATCTATCCCAGAGTTAAAACAATAGATGTGAAATTTTGAAATAATCCTCTCCGATAGTCTGTTAACATGCTTTATAATTTTCTAAAGTTTCTTTATACCATTGGCCCCCAAAGTTTCAAACTTCACTTCTAAAATTTTGCTGGATCCTGTAAATTACATTACAACCAATTTACAAGCAGCGAAAAAAGTGACAATTAGATCTATATATGGAACTTGCGTTGTTCCCGAGATTAAACGACGAATTAACATTCAAAAAAAAGGTTAGAAGCTTGATAGGGTTTATTATTCGATAATAAAATCAATTAGAAAAATTCCCAATTAAATTTCATCAAATAAATTCATGATCCATGTTGGTATTTCCATGCCGACCCATCAATTTTCCTTCATACTTTTCAATTTACTAAGAAAAGCTGAAATTTGTTTTTATCATTTTTATATTTTTTGAACACTCTGTCAAATACGCGATACCCGCTTTATACTTGGTTAGGTTTTCTTTTAAATAAGGATCTTCACTTTCCACAAACTTTAAAACTGAGCCAAAAAGTGAATAAAATCTTGATAAACATGGACCTTTCGAAAACCAACCAACGATTTTTGGTATATAACAGCAATCGTTGGAAGAATAATCTAAATATTCCCTAAAATATACCTTGGCAAATATAAATTTTTGGAATTTTATTATATTTTAATTCGAAATCGAAAATACGAGGTTTGTAGGTGTAAGTTTTTCCATTTAGTGAGGAAGTCATAGTTGTAAATTCATAAATGTTTAGTTGAGTTCATGAGTCGGCAACCTGCGGCTCTTTAAATTTGAAGTTGCTGCTTTTTAGTACCACACGCAAGTATTATTATTGATTTTATAAAAAAGAATATTCAAAAATCGTTCTGAATCTATTAACGAGGATTAGGGATCGATTCTATCTCTTATCGACTTCTACTTGCTATTTTTGTCCCCTTCCCCGCAGTCCACGTAAAAAAATGCTTCATAACAAACCAGAAATCTTGAAAAAAATCAAAAATCTACCATTATCCGCTGAATCAGTACAAGATATAATAGCTAAAATGTCTTCTAATGTAACATATTTGAACATCGAAGATATTTAATCTGCTTCTTCCATCATTTGCTATCGTTAAGTCATGCGAAATAAAAGTTACGGTACAAATGGTACAAATTTGTCGTCTCAAGGTCCAAAGAAGAACTTCTAGGATTGCAGTGCAAAAATGCCTTGAAGACAATGGGTTCAATTTAGAGAAAATCGTTTAAATAACAACTGATGGAGCAATAAGTATGACAGGAAAAAATTAACGAGCAACAACGATTCGACGGATGGAATAGTCTGCAAAACTTGTACAGTAAGGTGAAGAAATTGCTATTTGAATAGCTGACTATCAAGTCAACTGATAAATGAAAATTTAGAGTCATGTTTGAAACTTAAAACAAGTTCGCTTCCATTGAACTTGTTTGCCTAATTTGTTATTGAAGCTAGAGTTGTGGGCAAATGTTTATTTGTTTTATAATTCCATATAAATGTGTATGTAAAAAATCTAATTTATTGCAAAAAACACTACTTTTATAAATGAAAGATTAGTTTCTTTTTTCATTTATACGAATACTTATTATTATTGACAATAAAAAATTTTGTGGCTCTTTAGAAATTTTGTAAATTGTAAATTTTGGCCGTCCTGACTCAAAAGGTTGCCGGCCCCTAACTAACTTAGTTGCAATTTGCAAGGTGCAGTGTTCAGTCTATTGTGAATTCCATAGTGTTCATGGAAAATTTGGAAAGGCTGCCAAAGCACTGAAAAATCGGTCATTCACAATTAATGGAAAAGCATCAACCTACAGAGTGAGTTTTATGTATGGAACGCCTCAATTATTTCAAATAGATCACCCTGTATATTTTTCGCTTTTCGAAATCCTTAAGAAATGCCATAATTTCGAAATTATATCTACATATGCGTTATCTCCGCCGAAGTTAAAATAATACATTTAGGTGGCTACGACTGCTACAATAACAGATTTGTCTTTTGGATAAATTATTATTGTTAAAGTTCATTGAAAGTCCCAATGGATCGTTTATCTGAAAAAGAACGAATTGGGGTATGGTGATAGGCGTAGAAGTCAACAAGAAACGTGTAAAATCTTTAATAATTTATATCCTAACCGAAATCACATAGCAAGATCTACTGTAAGTAAATTAGTAAAAAGTTTAACGAAACTGGTTCAGGAAAAGATTTATCCAAATCAGGGCGTAGAAAAACTGCATCAACTGAAATCAAATCTGTAGATGTTTATGTCTTTTTAGAACACTAGTTAAATATCCAGGGAACTTGATATTTCGCAAACATCTGTAATGCAAATTTTACGTAATAATACATTGAGGATTTTGATGGACGTGAAGAGTTTTCAGATCCAATAATGGAAAAATGTTATAATCAAAACGATACAAATATTTTAAGTAATGTTATATTTTGCGATGAGGCCGCTTTTTGTATTTGTATTAATGGGTTTCATTGAGGTTAACTTATCCGGGGTATTTAGATATCTTGGAAAATAGTATTATAACTAAGCTGGCTCTAATATTTCCAAATCCAAGTAAGTATTTTCAATTACATTTAAAGAACTTTTCAGACAATATCAATATCCATCCCCCCACCAAATCGTGATTAATTAACTTGGTTTTTTGTTTCAAAGTCGATGAGGAATTGAAATATAAAGTAGAAATTGCGTAAAATTCGTCATTATGCTGTCAAAAACAACGTAATTAACTTATATTTTGTAGGTAAAAAGCTTAAAATGCCATGTTTTTGGGGGAGGACTCGTCCTAATGGATCCGTCCTTTATTTGGCTACAACAAGATGGTGACCCACCTCATTATGTGTGTGGTGAGGCAATACCAAAATAATATGTTTCCCAGAAGATGGATTAGAAGGTGTGGTTTTATCGAATGGCCCCAGCGATTACCGGACATGAATCCTTTAGACTATTTCCCGTGGGCTTGTTAAAAAAACATTCTGTACAAAACAAAATCTGCCAATATGCAGGAATTAAAAGATAGGATTACCACAGAGATAAGAAGTTACGGATGTTGCAAAATGTATTGCAAAGTTTTAAAAATCGCATGGCTTGTCGTATTGACGTAAATGGACAACATTTTGAGCATCTCCTGTAATTGCCTTTACTATATGTTTTCGAAAAATTCGTAACTTCTAACATAAAACAAACATTTAAAGATTTGTTTTCAGTTGTAGGTTTTCTGAGCCATGATTTGGACTGCACCAGTTTCGTTAAACTTTTTACTAACTTACTGTCAGTAAATCTTGTTATGGAATTTGTATTAGCAAAGAAATTGTTAAAGAATATTCAAATTAAACGAGTTTAATCAATCTAAATGTACGATATTTATTATAACTTTGGTGGAGATACTGTAAATGTAGTTATAACTCCGAAATTATGGTATTCAGGTATAGAAAATATTACATGAAAAATAATCAGTATTTCTTAAGGATTTCTAAAAACACAAAATATATAGGGTGACCCATTTGAAAGAACAATGTTTCCGGAAAAAGGAAAGATTTGACAACAATGTAAATACCACCATAATACCGGCCGTTTCCGAAATAATTGAGGCGTTCCATACATAAAACTCACTCTGTATAATTATTTTCAATCGTATACAGACAAACATTTATGTAAAAGTGTTGAAAACACAGTGGAATTAGTACGCTAAGTGTAGAAGATTGAAAAATAAATGTGGTGAGTTTCAAACAGCACGTAAAGCTCCAGGAAAACCAAAATCATTTTAAAAAGGTGTCAAAGGTAAGTACATGGGTTTTTTCTATAGAAAAAAATTTCAGATAATACATAAAGAAAGCTCTTGCCACTGTTCGAGATGATAAGGATTGAGTCGAAGTACATTATGGAAACTCTTAAAATAAATAGGTTACCTCTAGAAAAAAAATTCCAGAAAGTCTATTTCAATAAAAAAAAATGATATCGTGGTATGGAGAAGAAATTACCTAAGCTCTATAAAAAACAATAAAATAACCATAGAAGAAATATATTTTATTTAGATGAAACATGGACCAACGAGGGACATACATCAAATAAATTTTGGTAAGTCGAAGACGGGATTTTTTCAATAATTCATCTACTGGTTTAAATCCACCATCAAGAACGTTGAAGGTGCTTTATTGACTTTTGAATCTACTCTACTACTTTGATATTTATCTAAATTCGTTAATTCTGTTATCTGTTTATTTAACTAAGTCATAATATTAAATTTCATATAAATACCTACAACAATTAAGACCTATGTTAGTAATTGAATTATTTGTTTGTGCTAAGATATCGATTTTTGTATCTAAGAAAATGAATTTCGATCTTAAATTCATTTTTCTTCTAAGTCTGTTCGTGTTAACAGTAAGAAGCGAGGAGGGTGAGGATTATAAATATATAATAACAATAAAACAAAATATTCGTACTAGAATTTTTAATAAAAACACCGTAGTAAATTTTCGCTTTCCGTTATTTCAATCCATTACATTATCAATTCTTTACAGATTCTGAATGCACGACTGAAGATGCTGATATCTACGTACCCAGTAGCGATTGTACCAAATTCTGGCAGTACTCTAACGGTAAAGCAATTTTGATGGAATGTCCAAGTGGTCTCTTATTCAACGTTGATACTATTCAGTGCGATTGGCCAGAAAATGTAGATTGTTCAAATGTTAGCAGTACTACTACACAGAGTAGTGATGATGAAGAAATTGGTAAATAATTTAATCATTATTAAATATATATCTTCTACTTCTTTCCTTAATGTAAGCAGAATGCTTGTTTTTTCTCGTATCCTCTGCCGTTTAATTATTAGAGAGATTGTCGCTCCATCTCTTGCAAAAGTTGCGTTTTGAGTGTTCCATGTAGTGAAAGTGACAGTTGACAGCTCCGTACTGCAAAACACTTTCGGGACGCTCTGGAGTAGACAACTTCAGCTTCCTTAAATGTGAATCTAGCCACATCAATGTTGACAGTTGACAGTATCACTTCGATGGTTTTGCATAACCTTAAATTTTTAATTTTCTGAAATTATTTGTTTTATCCGAAGTTTAGTCTAAATTAATGAATAACAATAAATGGAAAAGAAAACATTAGCTCGAATCCACTTCACCTAATCTCACCGAAGAAAGCAAAGCGGCCTTAATTCGTTGTCGGATAAATCTCGTGCAAGGTACGAAAAACAGTACGAGCTCTTTATGAAGTGGTGTCACCAGAAGAAGGCGAAAAACCCAACGGAAAACGTTTATTTTTCAGAAAAATCTAAAATCTGGAAAAGTTCTACTTTATGGTCTACAAATTTTATCAATTTTCCGAGGAAACAAAACAAAAGGTACACTACAAAAGAATCAAAAACTTTAACCAGAGAAAATATAATAGAATTCTTGTTACATTCTTATGCGTCGTCTAAAAAATGTTGTGTACACTGCGGCTGAAATACTACTTTGTTGGACTCGTCAAAGTAGCACTTTCAGTCCTTGGCATACAAATAACTATTTTCCAGCGATCCTGCGCACTATTTTCATTTCCGGGGTTTCTAATATTTTCTTTGTGTTCAATGTGTCTGGTCTGGTTTCCGCAGTATATGTTAATACAGGCCGGATGACAGCCTTGTAGATTCGAGATTTAAGAGGGCTTTACACGCTACGATAAATCGTAGCAATTTATCGTAACGATTTATTGCTCCAACAGATCGAAAGAATAGTGCACTGGTTACTGTAACGATTTCTTGTCAAATGTCACTTTACCTACCGCTATCGACCCCAGTAAAGCTTTACCATGGAGGAAGTAGTGTTGCTGTCTCTGTACATCGGTTGTTTAGTGAGAAAGGTGAAAAAGTCGCGAAAACCAAGAACACAGTGGAGCCGGTGCTAAAGAGAAAGGATACAATTAAAAATTCACGAGGTGTTTGTTTACTTGCATTTTCCATGATTGCCGGCAGAACACAACACTCTGTCACGAAACAATGTCACATGATTCGAATAGGCTGAGTCAAATTAAAAAAAATTAGAATCTGCTCAATTTTGTTTCGAAATGCGATTTTTTCATACAGTTTTTCTCGTGAATAATACATTCTTGTTGTACTGTCATTTGTTCGTAAACACCCTGTCATATTCTTGAAAAATATCTGATCCTTCTTTTGTTCCTTTCAATGAATACATCGAGCTAATTATCTAATGTTAGATGCTCCCCACAGATGGGGTCAGTGTTTATGTTTACCCGTTCATTTACCCTGTCGCGGGCCGGATTAGACTGGCCTGTGGGCCGCCTTTGGCCCGCGGACCGTACTTTGCAACTTCAAATGTTTTTTTAAATATATTGTATTTTGTATTCACAGTGATATCATTTAATGACGTAAGACTTCAATTTCAAGTGTTTTTGGCTTATTTATCATACATCAATCTGACAAGAATTTGTAATTGCATTTATTTTTCTCTGAAAGTTTAAGATAACCTAAATAATTAGATAATCTTAGAACACAGTGGAGCCGGTGCTAAAAAGAAAGGATACAATTAAAAATTCACGAGGTGTTTGTTTACTTGCATTTTCCATGATTGCCGGCAGAACACAACACTCTGTCACGAAACAATGTCACATGATTCGAATAGGCTGAGTAAAATTAAAAAAAATTAGAATCTGCTCAATTTTGTTTCGAAATGCGATTTTTCTCGTGAATAATACATTCTTGTTGTACTGTCATTTATAATACATATTTATATACATTTTTCAGCTCCTGAATGTTCATCGGACGATTCCGAGAGTTACATCCCTAATAGTGATTGTACTAAATTTTGGCAGTGTTCTGATGGTCGAGCAATTTTACAAGAATGTCCAAGTGGTCTTTTGTTCAACAACAATACGAATTATTGCGATTGGCCAGATCTTGTCGTTTGTTAAATAATATGCATACAAATGTATTAAATGTATATCTATGTAAATCACTGTAATGAATATTTTGACTCTTTGATATTTATTTCAATAAAGATTTGAAATGTCTTAAGAACGGCGTTGCTTATAAATAAAACAATAAGTTGAAATGTATGCAAACCAAAGTATAGACAACAATTAAGTTAAAAAAGAAATTTTTCCAAATGGTAACGCTCTTATGTTTGTTGTTACAACTGATTCGATGCAATCGGTGTTGTTTATTTTAAAAGATGAGACGTGGGAAAGTAGCAAAACTTTGTGCTGAGTCACAAGTCCCCAGGTGAAGATCTTATGTCTGCAAACCTTATTAAGTACAGAAGCGGACATCTTAAGGCAAGGATCCATGGATTCATGAGGACAGTGTGGAAAAATGTATCCATGCCAGAAGAATGGAGCGCGGCACTCATCTGCCCTTTCTACAAAAAGAGTTCAAGACTAAACTGCACTAACTACAGAAGTATTTCCTACTGAACGTCCCCTACAAAGTAATGGCCAGGATAGTGTATAGAAAGCTGGAGGTCTACGCAGAGCGAGGTATTGGAGACTACCAATGTGGTTTCAGAAGAGGAAGGGCAACGCTGTATTCTTGAGAAGTGCTACGAATACAATATGGAAGTACATAGACTATCGGCAAGCTCACAACATCGTAAAAAGAAGCAACCTTTATAAAACGCTAAGTACATTTGTTGTGCCAAACTGGTGGTTATAGCCCTATACAACACCAATTACAAGGTGAAGGTAACGGGCACAACATCACGCCGATTTAACGTTAGAAGAGGTCTGAAACAAGGAGATGCTCTTTCTTGTATTCTGTTCACCTGACCTTGAAAAGAAGGGTCCTTCCAGTCTGCAGACTAGCCTGGAAGGAACCCTACTCAATTGATTAAGACACAGGCGATGTTAGGCAATGGCAACGTTTATGGTAGATATCTACACCTTCGAGCATGTTGGCAACTTCAAATATTATGACTCCCTCATAACTGAAAACAACGAGACTGCACTGGATTTACAGAAGAGGTTGAAAGCTGAAAACAAGGTATATTGCAATGCCCAGAAGATACTGAAATCGCGCACAAAAGAGAGGAGCTACCGTACAGTATTAAGACCAGTTATCATGTATGCTTGGAAATGGGCAATGACTGCTAGAGACGCACTGATACTAAGCTAGTAAAAGAGAAGAGTACTTCGGCGTTTATTTGGTCCGATCCAAGACCACCTGTATTCAGATTTACGCCCTGTATGGAAAGACCAGCCTGGTAGCACAGATCAAGAGTGTGAGACTAAAATGGCTTGGACACGTCGAGGAGTCAAACTTGCATACCGGCAAAAACCGTAAGACCATGGACTACCAGGACGACCACTTATAATATGGAAGGATGGCGTAGAACAGGACCTAAAAGAACTAGGCGTCCGCAACTGGCGGATTAAAGTCCAAACTTGGAAAAGAATACAGGACAGTTGTCCCGGAGGCCAAGGTTTTTCAGAAACTGTAGCGACAATTGGAAGACAAGACGCTTATTTTAAAAGTGTTACATATTTCAAAATATCCCATTTTTTATTAAAGTTTAAAAATAACGTATAAAGCCTATAGATTACAGTATTTTCAAATTTACCACCGAAGCTAAGATCAAAATGGCGTCGTCTTTTACTGCTAAAATTCAATGTAATGTATTTTAAGTTGCCTACGTATCTTACCTAAAAATCCGTGTCGATGTCTATTTTATCAGTATAATAAGCATACAATATAAGTGATATTTTATTCGTATCAGATAGTACTTTTTTAATTTTCAACTAATATTTGTTATTGTGATTGACTGGAACTATCAGAAAAACATTAAAAAGTTTGTATAATATACCAGAGGTATTAAAAAGGAAGCCACGTGAACCGAAATAACAGTAAATTGTAGTTACCATATACTCAAAGATTATATACACATGTACTAGAGATACTAATCAATACATATAATGAACAGGATTATATTAATAGTTCTTTATTCGTCTTTAAAAACTACAATAAACAATTATCTGTAATTATATTGGAATTGATCAAATAGAATTATTATTTATTGCATGAGATCTAAAATAAATATTATTTATTGACGAAAATATAAAGATACATTCATTAGATATCGAATTAAGTAGAAATATTGTTTTTATTTCTGTTTTCGAACTTGGCTTGTTTCACATTTCATATGTTCCAGTCCAGACACGAGTAAATTTTTAGAGGGGAGCGCCAGACACAACTTATAAATGCTACAATGGTAAAAAGTTAGTGAAAGAAGCTACGAAAGTTCATTATTGTTTTAGAAGAGAACGATGCGACTGACGAAATTGTGCATGAGGTTCTAACAGTTGTTCGTAATCTGGTACAAATTGGAATAATCTGTTCATAATAAAAAACCCTTGTTCACAGATGTAGGAAGATGCAAACATCGCAATTATCTTCTGAAAGTGAGAATTCACGTTTGGGAAACTCGATTTTGATAGACTTTTGTAGAATTCAACTTAGAACGCTGAGAAATAATTGCTTCTATTCAGAATTACATTACAACTCAATCAGCTCGAGGTTGCAATTTTTGCAAACGTCCAGGTCCTGTTCGATAACAATGAAGTCTTTGAATAATTTTCGTTAAAATTTTTCATGAAGACATTTCACTTTCTACTCATAGCTCTCAAGTTTATTTTCCGTAACTGCAATAGTTTCTTGAAAAATGCGTAAAGTCATTCTCGACCAGTTTGTAAAATAGATTCAATTTCATTTTTAAACCACTAATATGACTCCAATAATCAAAGATTAATCAATTTCTTCTCTGAAGTTGAACGTTCCATTGGTGTGACCGAGATTATTTAAAAAAAAATGCAAAGTTCGAAAGCCAGAAAATATCTTTCGAATTTTCACACTAATCTAGTCTTTGAAGGAGATTATTTCTTCTTTCAGACCCCAAACTCCTTCACTGAACCACCTTACTTTAGTGTATTAAAGTGCATCATAATATTCAGACCGAAATGACTCAAGAATATCTTGAAATTGTCTTCGATTGATTACTCGTCAACGAATGCTATTAACAAGCCTAGTAACATGTTTCTTGTCTATAGCAGATTTACACAGAGCTTCTTGATGACTTCCATTAAATGATTTGTCGAAAGAAAACACCCTGTCATATTCTTGAAAAATATCTGATCCTTCTTTTGTTCCTTTCAATGAATACATCGAGCTAATTATCTAATGTTAGATGCTCCCCACAGATGGGGTCAGTGTTTATGTTTACCCGTTCATTTACCCTGTCGCGGGCCGGATTAGACTGGCCTGTGGGCCGCCTTTGGCCCGCGGGCCGTACTTTGCAACTTCAAATGTTTTTTTAAATATATTGTATTTTGTATTCACAGTGATATCATTTAATGACGTAAAACTTCAATTTCAAGTGTTTTTGGCTTATTTATCATACATCAATCTGGCAAGAATTTGTAATTGCATTTATTTTTCTCTGAAAGTTTAAGATAACCTAAATAATTAGATAATCTTAGAATTCTTCATATCCTGTCTATAAATATTTAATTGCAATTTTTATATTTGTTATCGAACAATTAATTTACTGAAAATTGAAACATAACATATAAAAAACATTTTTCCAAGTACTTGTGTAATTGTTCATTACTTCGCCAGTAACATTATCAATTTTCAATGTTGTTTAAGAGACAGATCTAGAGCGTGGTCTAAGATGTGCTCTTTTTGTATAAGGTCATTCTCATATTTTTTAACATGTTGGCAAATATTATACCACTCTTGTTCCGATACCTCCTCAAATTTTTGCATAGCGAATGCCTTCGTATCGGACACTTTAAATGTTGTATTGTGCGCAGCTACCCAATTTTTTACTAATGCCCAGATTTTTTCGATCGAGTTTAGTTCTGAATGATAAGGAGGTAAACGTAGTACACGGTGCCCATGTTGTTGTAACAGTTCGTCTAGTTTGTACTTTATGGGGAAGCGAAATTTATTGGCTGCTGTGTATGTAAGTTTCATCAGTATAACATATATTGCGGCCTTCGTTACGGTATTCTATCAGCTTCTTTAGATAATTTATTCGTTTCAGGCGAAGGTCGTGTGATTCACACAAAATTTCTCTTCGGTTTGGCATTTTCTGCCATCTACAAAAAAAAAAAAATATCTGTGATAGACATCAAGATTTTAATTATCGTAATAATGGACATCTTAAAATCAAAATTATTATCTGAAACCAATTTTTTTAAGGAGCCGATTCAAGCTACTTACACTTATTGCTTCTGTCAAGATTTGCCGGTCATTAATTTTCTGCAAAACACCTGTAATTGCATCATAATTTAGCATTGCACGTTTGCTCTTTTAAATTGAATAGTAACAACGGTAAACCTTAAACTTAGTAGGTACATGACTTTATAATATGTGTAAATATGTATAAAAATGTGTAAACTCCGCATTTCTTCAACCTACTTCTCGAATTAAATCTTGCTACATACCTGTAATTTTTCAAAGGAATAGTAACTTCTTCATCTGCTTCTTTTTTCATGAAATTAATAACATTGCTTATGATTTCTCGTCCTTGGCTGCGTATAATAAGACCTTGCTCGACGATTCCCTTCGAATTCTGATTTGGACCATGCTGCAGACGTGCAGCGTTGCCAGACTATTTAGCACTTGCATTTCTATATTAAAAATACCGAACAAAACGGAAGTACCATCGTGGGCGGATTACTGAGCAGATGACGATAGTTGTTTTGAGACGGTACTTCAAAGAGGGCAAGATCTGCCTGCTCTTCACGGTTAACGCGAATAGTAAGAAAGTGTTATGGCGCTACAATCGAAACTATGTCGATCCAGATACGAGCGGTTTTTTTCTTGTAAATCCCAATTTAGAAGGTGAATAAAATTTGATTTGACAAAAATTAAATTTAAACATGAAAAACACCACAAGATGGGCCTGACATCTTGCAACTGGTTCTACAAAAACTATAGTTTTTGTCATCAAGATGATTACGTAACAAAAATTGGAATGTGTGGGGTTGATTGGACCGTCCTATTCCTAGTAGAAGAGCCCTTGATTTATCGGCTGATGAAGAATAATACGATTCCAACCTCGTATATGATATAACAAGTGTGACAATTTGATTTATATTGATCTACATCTCACTACGAATTCTCCTTGATGTTTATTATCAAAAAAAAAATTGTAAATATTCCTTAAATAAATAATTTTGACAGAATCATTCAATTGCATTGACATAGAGGTCATCGAGCACCTAGTCCATAACATGTACCGTGAGACCGGTACTGTTCAGTTAACATGGAAGATTCTAAAGTTTAGCGAATGCGTCGGTACATGGAAAACGTTTGATATTGTTTTCCTATATGTTTTTATCACAGCGGCGATTTGTTTTTATTGTTTTTAGAACCAGTTTCTATTTATTTGTATTTACTTTCTAGAATTATTCAAGAAATTCTTTTGTGGTATAAATACGTGCTTGTTTAGCAGCGAGAAGTCAGAATATAATTCAAAGTCATAGTGAATGGATTAAAAATAAATTAACTAAGAAGCAGTATATACAAATTCACTGCACTAAAAATAATTTGAATAAATAAGAACAACATTACAGTATAAATTTTATCCTTCAGTAGATTTCTCTATAACATTAATTGAGATTCTTTTATTTTCAAGGTATAATTTAGAAGTCTCTTCATGGTCATTTGGAACAATCATGAAATTCAAGTGTTTTCGTTGATAAGGGAAAGAAGAAACGTATTTTTAAAAATATATTCAAAGGAATTGGGTTTGTATTTTTTAGAAGAATTTGTTGCGAAAGATATATTTGGAAACATCTGTGAGGATTGGATAGTTGTTAAATTTGTTACTTATTCAATTAATGAATTGAATGTTTTGGTTTTACTTTAGTTCTGTTAACACTACGTACAATCATTTGATTATAAATTATAATCTTATTGTCGCAGACTGTCAATCCTTGTTTATTTTTAACACCCTTATTAAACACACTTTTATTAGCTTATTACTGTTAGTATATCCCACCACTTAATTGCGTTCGTTAGCCGAACGGGCTAAGGTGTCAACCTCTGAATTCGCCGGTCGTGGGTTCAAATTCACAAAACAAAATACATCAGAACAAATGTTATGTCTTATATTCGTCAAAAAAATGGAAAAAAATATTGGAGATGTCAGTTTTTTTATTTTCCATCACTTTAAAGAAAATGTTTCAATATTTTCAATAAACTTGTTTAGATTATTATATTCAATTGTTCGTTTTGGTATGTAATTTTCAAAAATATACGACATTTTCCGGTCTTTTGAACTTAGATCTAATTTATATATCAAATGCGTCGCCAATAATAAACAAAATGAAAAATAATTATTGAAAGTATTGATTTACCGATTTTTATGAACAAAAATAGGGTGGGCCCTACTTTTAAACAATTTTCATATTTTCAATTCGACTAAAGGTAAATTTTAATTTTATCTAATTTAATAAAAACTGATAATAACACTTGAACACTAGAAATTCAAATGAAAACCACTGAGGAAACAATGGAATATTACTTAATCGAAAATTTTAATAGATAAAATTAAATACCGATCAGAAATAATGTATATAAATACAAGAAGCCTAAAAAACTGATCATTTAATTGATATACAGTGTAGAAAATAAAGCAGCCATGTTTAAATATCTAGTTGTTCTAATATGCGTTGGGGCTCTTGTATACTGTCAAGATGATGACACTACAGAACCAGAACCAGAAACAACCACACCTGAACCAGAACCAGAAACAACTACACCTGAACCAGAACCAGAAACAACTACACCTGAACCTACTACAATCGAACCAGGTAAGTGAGTCTTCAGAAGTAAATATTCTGGGAAAATTTGGTTTGCTATTTATGTAAATAACAGCATACAAACATGAACGGAAATGCCATTAAATGGTATACAGACGGATCAAAAATAGCAGATGGAAAAGGAGTGTACGGGCCCAGAAACACCCTGAAAGCCTGGTGTGTCCGATAGTCAAGCACCATTAGGGCTCTAAGCTCCAATATCATATTGAAATGAAACATGTGATTAGCTCGCTAAGCGAAGGCAGACAAGCTCTACATGGGGCCCGAACCCTTCTGTCGTATCAGGTACAGTACGATGTAAAAGCACTGGAAAAGAAGGTAGATAAGAGCAAAAATAATTATCGGGACAACCTACAGGTACTGAGACTTTTCTGGGAAACTATAACCAGAGTAGATCTGCTGAATGTATCAACTTAAGTAAGAACAATCAGCTAATACTAATAAGAGTTCTATCGGGGCACTGTCGCCTCAACAAACACCTGAAGACGCTAGATCTAGAAGATAATGCTGCTTGCAGATTTTGTTGCATAGAGGACGAAACCTCTATCCACATTCTCTTGAATAAAATAAAAGTTGATGATGATTCACATTGAAAGAAATCAGTTCTAACGTACTGTTCACAACGTATCTAAAATAACAATTGAGACCTTCCAAAATTTATATACATTTATATACATATTACTTTTTATTTTGATTTCAATTAGGAAAATAGTTTACATTACTTTTTTAACAAAATGAAATGTTCTGATAGGAAATAATGTTTTAAATATTCAGTATCACGAAAGTGAAAGTGAAAGTCTATTTTCCTGGTATATAAAATATTATCAGATTTGCCGTAATATTTAGTTCTACTACATATTTCTTTTGGATTTTTATTTTAATACATTTATTAATAAAAGCGGGCTGTTCGCCAATTCGAAATGATGTGGATATTGATTGATTGATTGATTTTTGATCCCAGTTAAAATAGTTCTATTCATGAACAATATTTTTGTTACTCACTATACGAGGTCTGACTATAAAATAACGAGACTGTGCGCCTAGAAGGCGCCTTAGACGGGTGGGATAAAAAAGAGTAGTGCGTTGGGTATCTAGGTATCAATCTCATATTTTTCTGAGTGCTATAAATTGTTGCAAGAGGCCTATGGGGACAATTCTCTATCTCGTGCGCGTGTTTTTGAGTGGTGTAAGCGTTTTAGTGAGAGTCGAGAGAGTACTGAAGATGACCAGCGCCCAGGTCGCTCTGTGACTGTTTCAACTCCGGAAACAGTGATCAAATCAACCAAATTGTGCGTTCAGATCGTCGAATGAACATCCGGATAATTGCCGAGACTGCAAACGCCGATAAAGAAACGGTTAGAAAAGTTTTTCACGAGGAATTACACATGACAAAAGTCTGTGCGAAATTGGTGCCAAAAAATCTGACCAAAAGCTTTTGCGTCAACAGATCTGCTCAGATTTCATTGAAAGGTTAGAAAAAGATCTGCTTTGGACCCGATTTAAGCCGATGGAAGCGGTAAAGCAGAAAACGGCAGAGCTCCTAATGGCCCTCACCAAAGAAGACTTCCACCACTGCTTTGATCAATGGAAAAACGTATGGAAAGGTGTGTGGCGATGGTAGGGGAGGATATTGAAAGGGAGCATTCGAATGTAGAGTAATTTTTATAAAAAAACCATTTTTCGTAACCAGTCTCGTTATTTAATAGCCAGACCTAGTATATTTTGATATATTTTCAAAGATAAATTCACGGTAATATACAATCAATGTTGTCCATTCAAATTGTTAACATTGGAGGATAAGTACACTTTTTTTATTCATTCAAAATTTTTTAGTGACATGTCCACCGTACGATCCAAACAACAATACACCAATATATCTGCCGGACCCAGTTTATTGTGGAATATTTTATGAATGCGCGGCTGGTATTGCATACAAATTCGAATGTGCTGGTGGGACTTACTTCAACGCTACAACCAGCAGATGCGACTGGAACGTAGATTGCGGTGATAAAACTACAACTCTGACCCCGCCAACAACTACGTCAACTACTACAGAAGGACCTCAAGACATATAATTTTGTTGAAACTTCATATTTGAATACGTTTAATAACAATATATTATATATTATTCACATTAAACAGAATAAAATTATTTTTTTTTATAAACTGTATTTTTGGTGAACGTTAGGGTCAACTCGCGCCCTCGTTCGCGTTCAACGGATTATTAAATTTATAAACACAAACACCCGCGCTCGCGTCCCAAAGCTTAATCAACGTCCTATTAAATACTATATGAGTTTCCGACTTGAGCGCAAACGTTGGGATCGACGTCTGAACGCCATACACAGCGTCAGGGGTCAATACATTTCATACGCGAACGACGACGTCTCGTTCACAACAGTAGTCGACAAACAGTGCTAACTGGTAGTCGTGCGATATAAAGTGGACATATGAAGAAGAGGCACCGATTATTTACGAAGAGAAAGGAGGAAGGATGTTTTGAGATTTCGACATTTTATGTTGACGCCAAATTCGTTTACGTTTACGCTGCAACGGCTCGAAATAACTAGAGAAGCGGCGCAAAGCGTTTGAATGGCGTCTACGGTATCCACACTCCAACGTGTTAAAGAGAACACGTGACACGGCGTGACGCTGTACGCGGCCGATGGCGTTTATAGGAGACCATAGCCTAATGGGGGCGTCAGCGCGGGTGCGAAAGTAAAAATTAATGAATCCACCTTTAGTTCCAGATGACTATAGTTTAGGTCAGGGGTTTTAAACCTTTAGTGCTTTCTAGGTTGAGAATTTTGGCGACTCTTCTAGTATAGTTCTTCCAATATCAATTACAGAAGACAGTTATTCGAGGAACAATCAATATTTATAAAATGAGGTATCTACGCCTATCGTAGATCAAACAAAATTATCGACGGTTTTTATATAAGTTTTTACAATCTACGATTGATATTGGAAGACCTATAAGACATCGCATTGCGGCAACTTTATTGGATTGAGGCAGATCAGCTCATTCAGTATTTAAGCTACCACTAAATAATCAAAATAACCCTGACGCAGTGTGCAACATCCATGGCCACAGAGCTGAAACAGCAGCTGAAACGACAAACTATTTGGCGGCACTCTGTTAGTCCTTTCAGGTGATTTCAGACAAACACTTCCCGTCATTCCACGTTTAGCATACGCTGATGAGATCAATGCTTGCTTAAAATAACCGCCATTGTGTCGTAATGTTGAAAAAGTACAGCTGAAAGTAAATATGCGAGCTCAAATGCTTCAAGATCCATCCGCTGAAACATTCTCAAGACAACTCTTAGATATCGGCAAAGGCGTACCCAGGATCTCAGTTAGGGGGGGCAGCTCATACCCCAGATCGACATTATCCACAACTTATTTGTACCCTAATGTTCTGCGTCGCTGAATGTATCCTCATCACTGTTTTCATTTTCTATAGTTTTATCACTGAAAACATGAAAATTATGTTATATACTTTACGTTTTGTGCAAGCATAATTATATAAACTATAACATTTATGGATTATTTACGTAAAAATTATCTGCTTTTTCATTAGTTTTTGATTATATGTCAAAAACCCTATGCAAATGTACTTTTTTACATTTAGCGCTTTTTAGGCATGTTCTATGGCAAAACTGATAGCGCCATCATGTTCCGCGGCAAAAAATACACCGAAATCATGTTTCACATGATATTTTAAACAAAATTTTGCCTCATAATATCAAAAATATAACAACTTTGCAAAGCCAAGTTTGGACAATTATTGCGTAGGATCTAAAAATTAATAAAAAAATTTGAAGTATGGATTTAGAACCGTCATTTCGTCAGCTTTCCAAATATGTAAATAACTTATGGGTTTAGTAACATAATAATCAAATTTCAGGGCAAAAACCAAAAATTTTCAAAAAATGTTGAACTTTGTCAATTTTTTTCAAGGTCAAAACAAGACCTTGAAGTAATCGGAGTATTTTTCTCGTATTTCTAATTACACAATAGTCCAAGCGGCGACCGCAATGAAAGGGTTAACCACCCTATATTTTATTAAATTCTGAATATTAGATGAATAATAAACCATTGGTCTGGCGGTCTTCGACGTGTCCAAATTTTGTTATTTTAATAAAATTTCTAATTTATTTTTTCGTAAAATCGATCTACATAACTTGAGTATAATTTTTCAGTTTACGATGGCGTTTTGACTAGATAAATACAGAAATTCAAGTCTGACGTTCTTGTTCTTGACGCAACTGTGTATCAGACAGACCCCAACAAACTTATAACAACAACAAATTTTCTATACAAGGTATAAAAAAAAACGTCAAAATTTTTATCTTTTATTCCTCTTTCAAATAGAATTGTTATGGCACGTGAATACTTGACCAAAATTTTGCGAGACCAAGATTAAGTACGTTCTTCTCTCCTACTTGTTAAACGCGAGGTTTTTATTTTTCAGTCTATTGATTTTTTTATAACTTTACAATTTTCGAAGCATATTTGACGAAAGATTTCTACAAAAGTATTATTTTATCTTTATATTAAAAACGAAAAGATGGATTTTGTAAGATTTTTTGCAAAATTCTATCTTAACATTGTGACAAATAATTTTGTAAAGGTTAAAAAAGTTTTCTGCAGTATTTAGGTCTCAGTTAACAGTTCTTTTTATATTTAGTATTTTAGATGAACCAGCAGAATCGGTAACAACGTCAGTTAAATTGGAAGAAGTATTTAGTTCAGCCTAAGAATATTAAATGCACTTAAATAAATCGTGGAATGATCGAGACAGTATATACTTACATTAACAAATTTATCTTTATTTGTATTGACTTTTTGTGAAGATTTATTATATTCGTCAACAACAGATTTTTTTACAGCAACTTTTCAAATGATAACCTGCAGATGTTTGTAATTCAGGTATTAATATTAAATCGCCTTACTTGAAATGATTCTGTTTTCTTATTTCAATAAATAAACAACATCTTTGAAATGTGTTAGTATTAAACGACAATTCTTTCTCCTTGTTAGTAGTGAGATTACAGATAAAACATTTCATTTTCTTAATTTAATAACTGGTTATTTAGATAGATAGACGTTTCTTAGAAACACGCACGTCACATTTTGATAAATTAAACAGGTTAAATGGTTGGATGAAGTCAGTTACGTTAAAAACAAAAAAACCTCGCATTTAACAAGTAGGAGAGAAGAACGTACTTAATCTTGGTTTCGCAAAATTTTGGTCAAGTATTCACGTGCCAGAACAATTCTATTTGAAAGAGGAATAAAAGATAAAAATTTTTACGTTTTTTTTATACCTTGTATAGAGAATTTGTTGTTGTTATAAGTTTGTTGGGGACTGTCTGATACACAGTTGCGTCAAGAACAAGAACGTCAGACTTGAATTTCTGTATTTATCTAGTCAAAACGCCATCGTAAACTGAAAAATTATACTTAAGTTATGTAGATCGATTTTACGAAAAAATAAATTAGAAATTTTATTAAAATAACAAAATTTGGACACGTCAAAGACCGCCAGACCAATGGTTTATTATTCATCTAATATTCAAAATTTAATAAAATATATTTTAGTACTTATTCTGTTTAACCACCCTTTCACGGCGGTCGCCGCCGATCCTAAGATTTACGATTTTGGCACAAATGATTTTCCCTTTTTCCCTATGTGCGCCGTGGTGCTTAAAATAATCAATGCCTTACTGACAGCAGGGTAAAAAATGTTGACTTCGTTGAACAGATCAACTACTTCTATGTCCCTTAATTGATCATCTGATAATGCCTTCTTCGCCCGTAAATTATGCGAAAGATTCAGTTTTCCGGTGATATCCAGGTTATGAAATTCTTGGAATGATTCCGCGTTCTTGTGTAAATCTGTAATGCTGGTTTTAGTGATATAAGATCGAATATTCAACGATGAAATGAGTGAATCAATGTATGGTATTATCAGGGAACGCTGCCAATATTCGTTATCATTTTCTGATGGCGGAATACTTCTATGTATTTGCTTATGAGCAAGACGTGGAACCAAAATTTCTATGTTCAAATCTATTGCAACAGCTCGCGCTGTATGAAGCATTTTATTACTTATTCTATCAGGAAACTCGCGGTCATTTCTGAGAATGTACTTGATATTTTTGATGTGTTCGCCCACCGAGATCATGTCGATCGATTTAGTTTGCGGTGCGTTAAATTTGACAATCGCTCAAAAAAAGCTCGTGTCCATGAGTGCAAAGAAATACTCAGAAAAATTGGATCACGGTGCTTCAAAAGACGTCTATAAGGTCCTCGAGTCGTGGATCTATGCATATGAACCCGAATCGACCGTATGGGTCTTTCAAGATGAGCCAAATCCAACGAAGGTTGTTCGCGCACAAAGCCAAATTGTCGCCTGTATTTTCGGAATAACTGGACATGTCGCCACCATTTTATTAGAGCATTATAAAATGGTCAATTCTGTAGGGTGCACAGGCATTTGTTTATCAGAAGTGTTCGAACAAATCAGGGAAACTAGTTGAAACAAAAACGTTTTTGAACAGTCAAAACATCGAAGTGATGGATCGTCCGCCGTTATTTGGAACCCAATGATTTCTTCGTATTTTCGCAAATCAAAAATTAATTTCAAGGTTAACGTTTTTCTACACCTGAAGAAGCGGTTGATGCGTTCAAATCACATGTTTTGGAGGGGCCTCAATCGGAATGGAATATATACTTTGACAATTTGTTCAGACGCAAGAAAAATTGTATTGATCTTAATAGAGAATATTTTGAAAAACTTCGTATTGAGAGCCATCCGATGAAAACATGGGAAAGACATAGTTTTTCTGTTTTGATCGATTTTTTTCGGCTGCTTTTGAAAATAAATATAATCACCGAGGTGACTAACATGAAGCTATTTATGTCTTTTGTCAATAAATAAATTTGCAAACAAGTACTTTTATGTGTTTATTAAACTACTACAATGGAAAAAGATGTATTATGAAAATTGATTTAAAAAGAGGTATTATGAAAGTAGGAGCCGTACGGGAAATAACATTAGTTAGATTAGGTTAGGTTACGTTAGATTAGGTTACTTTTGGTTAGGTTAGGTTAGGTTACGTTAGGTGTTACGAAAGTAGAAGCCGTCCGAGGTGTAACAGATATTAAAAATAATAAAATTAATTCGTTTATCAATTATTTGGACACTTTCACGATATTGACTTTTTAGCACCTGATAAGCACCTTATTTTCTTACCTCAACAATCAATGTATTGTAATTATTTTCATTGCGTTGCTAGCATCACGTTTGCCTAGCACCGTAACTTTGAGTATTCCGTTACTATGAAAATCACAGAGCACTTAATTTTTGGAATTGCCGCCTAATTAGCACATAATTAGCATCTAAGTAGAGCCTAATTTTGGCTTTTTCTAAATGCAATTTCCCGACTTTGCATTGCCGGCGAGACGGAGCTAATTAAATTCCAACTTAGAATATGGTATTGCAACTTTAGATATATTATAGCAATGCAAATTTTTACTACAATTAAGGTAAGATGGGGTAAGTGTGTTTACGGGGTAAGTGTGTAATCCAACGTTATTTCTTGAGTGGATTTGAAACTGCTTCTGCCATCTATGAATAACTGAAGACACATATATAAATTCTAGAACTAACATATAAGGCAGCAACAGATACCTTCAGTTGAGGTGAAAATTAGTATTTTCTGTTATTATGTTAATGTGGTCAAATCATCTAGTTCGTTGCTCTTTTTTCAATCTATAATCATCGGGACAAGTACATTGATTTTAAGCAGTTTTTTTTACTAATAAGGTAAGAAATACTGTAGTTTTAACTAGTTAATGTTATTTTCTTTTTATTTAGGTTTTTGATATATATTTTGAGCTACTACACACTTGCCTCCTTAAAATATAATACCAGGGAAGTGTGTACTATTTTGAGAGGGTATGTGTGTATGTAGTACACACTTTCCCCAAGAAAGAATTGTATCCAAGGAATATTTCCCTTTTAGGATTGCGAAAGTGTATCAGTCTATACTTTAACAAATAAAATGGTTAGGAACTACGTCCGAAAAAGCAAAAGGGCTACCTCCTATACAAAAGAAGATTTACAACGGGCTATGGAAGAAGTGAGGTCTGGAAGAATTACAGCATACAAGGCCAGTCAAAGATTTAAAATTCCTATGATGACCCTGAATTATCGTTTAAGAGGTATTCGAGGGGTAAAGAGCAGTAGTCAAGGTAGGAGTACAGCTATTCCTATTCAGGAAGAAAGAGAACTAGCAGAAGGCTTGAAAACTATGGAAAAATGGGGTTGGAGTCTAAGTCGAGGGGAAGTCCTTAAAATTGTTGGCGATTATGTTAAACGAAACAAATTAAAGACTCCTTTTAAACCAGGATTGCCAGGGGAAGATTGGTTTCTTGGATTTTCGAAACGATATGGTTTGTCCATTAAGAAGCCACAGTCAGTAGAATACGCCCGCAAAAAAAGTTTGGATCCGTTCATTATTAACAAATATTTCGAATTATTGAAGAATATTCTTGATAACTTAGGCTTGCGTGATAAGCCACACCTCATCTGGAACCTTGATGAGTCCGGTTTTTGTATGGATCCATCTAAAACGAAAGTTGTAGGCAAAAGGGGAACAGCAGCTTCTCGTACCACAGCAGGTGCTGGACGAGAAAACATAACGGTTCTAATGGCGGGAAACGCTGCTGGGCATAAGGCACCACCTCTTATCATATTTAAGGTTAAAAATATATGGAATGAATGGGTTGCTCCCGATGGTCAAGGATTCCCAGGTACAACCTACGCGGCTACAGCTAACGGTTGGATGGAGTCAGATATTTTCTTAAAATATTTTGAAAAAAGTTTCCTAAAAGAAATTGGCGATGCTAGACCAGTGCTATTAATTTATGACGATCATACATCACACGTCGACGAACGCCTTATTGAGTGTGCTTTACAAAATAATGTGACAATATTAAAACTTCCCCCTCATTCTAGTCATTTGCTACAACCGCTCGACCTCAGTGTATTTCGATCCCTTAAATCAAGGTGGGATACCGAAGTTATCGAGTGGCAAAGACATCACCAGGGCCAACGAATTCCTAAGAATCATTTTAGCAAGCTAATAGGAAAGGTTTGGATGGAAACTAACCCCGATATTATAATTAGCGGATTTCGAAAGGGGGGAATATTTCCATATAACTCTGAAGTTATTTCGAAAGAGCACTTTGATCCACTTGCAATGAAACGATGGGAAAAACATCAAAAGGATAACAACAACCGCAATGATATACACGTGAATGACCAAGACCAGGCTGGTCCATCTGTTGATCAACCCAACCAGATTAACAGAGTCATCAATGAAAATGCAAGTGAAGGTAGCACTACTACTTTTGAAGAACTTTTGCTGGAAAAAGTGAAGCAGCACGAGAACAACAATCTAAAAAAAAAAGAACAAAGATTGCAAGCGGTGTGGAAGTTATAACCTCTTCGGAGGTTGTTGAAAGACTACAGGAGAAACAACAAAAAAAAACAACCAGCGAAAAAGAATAAACTTCGTGAAAAAATTGTGGAGACAGATTCAGAATTGTCTTCAGATATGTATGAAGAAAGTGATAATGATATTGGCGAAGAATTTCGAGATCAGGAAGAACTGAATGACTTTGTTGAGGATTTGAATAAAGATGCAGATGTTAATGATTGGGTGTTAATTGCATGTACAGGGAAAACTACCCGGGAACATTATGTCGGTAAAATATTATCCGTTAACAAAGATGATGACGAGATAGAAGTGAAATTCACACGTAAAGTTCGTTCCATTGATCCTTCAAGATCCATGGGTTTTGTTTGGGCGGATCCAGAAGAATGTTGCGTTGTAGGAATACAAGACATTGTTACGATATTACCTAAACCTGATGTTACTAAACGAGGTCTACATTGTTTCGGGATTTCGTTTAACAATTTCAATATTAATTAATCTTTTGTTTTTAATTTTTTTATTATTATTGTGCTAATTGGGTCAATAATATTTTTTTTCTCGGAATTATTTTAAAGAACGATAAAACATGTTAGTTCATAAAAGTTTGTAGCTCCTTTAGTCTTTAAGTTAAATAAACAATTCAACCGGCAATCGATAGCTACGATTCTATACTTTTACACACTGACCCCAAGATCGCAATAACTGAATTTATACAAGAAATAATAGCCACCTACACACTTACCCCGTTCTGCGGGGAAAGTGTGTATTATGAACAGAGTTTTAAAAAAATATTTATATCTCTGCACAAAGTTCTTATAAAACCTTTAAATGAAGAACATCTAAAGCACACACCTATAGTCGTACTTGGAATAAAATTTTAATTTGAAATATCTAATAACTTTTTTTTTACACCCAGCTAAGCTTGAACTTTTGAAATTTTACTACACACCTACCCCACCTTACCTTAACATAACTATTCTTTTTTTGTTAAATAAATATTCAGTTACTTTGTCATCTCTTGGGATGTATGGAATGAAAATAGACATAACCTCCAAATCTGCAAGTACAACTATGAAGGTTAGAATTGTTGTAAAAAATACTTCCCAGATATATGAACAAATTAAGTGAGACGCTGGTTTATATTTTTCTTCCTAAAGTTATTGTGACCTCTAATACCTCAAAATCTAAATCCATTTTGTTCCACATCAATGAAGTTTACCTGTGATCTTATCTCGATGAAAATGTCTTACAGATTAGAGATTTCATTGCCGTTTAGATAAAACAAGTTTTAATTACAAAAATGATTAAGAGGTAATTAAATAAGAATCAAAACATTAGATTAAATCCTATCATTTTATCTCGTTCAACCACTCTTATTGAACAAATTTTTTTTAAAAATCAATTTTAATAAAAGATAATTCATTTTCCATCAGTGGATGTGACCAATTATCACTTAAGATATAAATACCAAATTTAGATAAAGATATATTTTTTATATTATTTAAAAACAAGTAATGTATAACGAGTAGAAAAACTGGTTATTTTTGAATAAAATTAGGAATACTGAACCACGTTTATAAAAAGTTTCTTTAGTTTTTTTTTAATAAAGTGATTCATAAAACTTTTCCCGAAAACCAAGTGTTTATAACTTGAACTTATAACTTGAACAGTATCATTGGTTATTAACCTCACATTCCTAGTATTACCACCTATTTTATGATCTGTGGCACTTATACTTCAAACATCAATCAATGAACTTTATGTTCATAGAACTTTATCTAATGCCAGTTGCCTAAATTCCGAGTAGCTTGATTCGAAACGTCAGCCACATCATTGTGGTTTATAACCAAAGTTTTTTATATCATTTGTGTTGTGATTGTTTTAAGATTTTTTTTTATCGAAATGATAATCTTTGGCTAAAAATTGAACACAAAACACCACTACTAATAATGATTTCACATATCATGTGACTACGATCCGATTAACTCGACCAGTTTCCGAACGGCAATTAAAGTGATCCGGATTAGTTTCCAAACATTCAGATCATGATCGGGACAACCCGAAAACTTTATCTCGGTATATTCCAGTGTCCACATAAATGTCCAACTAGAAGTATTAGATCTTTGTAACAACTCATAAGAGCTCTTAGTTACATACTTAGGACCACCAGCCGCTTGTCAGTGATATGTTTAAACCTTCGATTCATCTACCAAAAGATTAGCAGAGCAATAGAGAATTTAGGAAATGACTAGAAATCAGTCGAAGATTGATCACTTGGACCTTCTTATTATTTTCCAATCTTATAACCAATATTCCGAGTTATGATTCAGCAACAGATAACATGAAACTGAAGAAATTTGGAATAAATGCCTACATAACCTCAATTCTATTTGTGTTTGAAGCGAAATTTTGAAGTACCCTAAAATACCCTAGTGATGCATCCAATATTCTTAGTGAATAACACACAAAATAACGGATGGGCAGTGACACTTCAGTTTTTAACACGTTACGATGAAGACGGTGATGATTTTCTTTCTCGGATACTCAGAGGGGATGAAACTTGCGTATCTTACGACACCCCAGGGATTAAACGGCAATCATTGGAATGGAGGCACATTTTCTTCCCGACTAAAGTTAACCCTAAGCAAATTCGACACTTCGAAAGCACATGTGCACCGTTCGTTTGGACGGAAAAGGTATTTTATAGATTGATTCAATGCACATTGTTACTGCGAGATCATCAAGAAATTGCGCCGCAAATCCATGATATTGCCACGAGAATGTGGCATAAAAAACTCCTATAGGAATTTGGCTAGGACGTGTTGGATCATCTTCCGTACAATCCGAACTTCTCGTCTGGTGATTGGAATTTGGAATATTGGAAATAACGATTATGATGTTGTTATATCCCTTGTAGTAGAAGAGAACAAAAATGTTGTGGTTTTTTGGAACGGAAAAGGAGTTTTGCTGATTGAAACAACGCACAATGTTACTGCAGCAAATCTATGATTTTGCTTGATTTTACACTACGAACGTGGTAAAAGAACTCCTACAGGAATTTGGCTATGACGTGTTTGATCATCCTCTGCACAGCCCGAACCTCATCTGGTGATTTATGAGGAAAACGCAAAAGCACAAAAACGTTAAAGTTTTTTTAGAGAAAGAGAGAGATTCGACGGATAATTTTTGGGTGAAATACGGCAAATATATTATGGGAAGGTTTGTTGAAGTTGGCCCTTAAATAGGAGTTGCTTCTCTGCAGGGCTGGTGTTGTGATAATTCACCTGGCTGAAAAGTAGAACAACACGGACGACTACTTGCCAGAAGAGGACGAAAAGAGAGCTCGAGTCTAAGTAAAAACTGTTGTTCTCAGTTTGGGGATTGATTTTTTTAATTTTCTTTTTGTTTAATTTTACGAAAACCTGCAACACCGATTATGGGTTTTTTGTTAAAATATTATTTACATATTCGATTTAATGATACACGAAATCGTAGGATTTCGGAATCCCAAAGTCCGAAAAACTCAACTTGTCAACTTAATATGTAAATTATGTTTGGGAGAAGGAATCTTTGGAATTAATAAGATTTCCATTAAACAATATACATTTATTAAATAATTTTTATAAGTGTCTGCCTTCACATAAAATCAAAAATAAATAAGTCGAAAATAATTACTTCTATGGATGAAAAATGCTACATAGGTAGAACTACGTATTTCGCTAATTCGCCGAGGAGCTACACTGAACACGAAAAAGTTAAAGACTTTTATTTTACAATAAGAGTAATAGACATGTTCCCAAAAATAAATAATATGATTTACAATCGATCTAATTAAACGTATTTATCTTAATCGGGACTTTGTCAGTAGAGTCACACTAATATGGAATTGACCGTACATACAGACGGAGACATAAAACAGCATCCGATAGACTAAAGTTAGTTCATTACCTAACGGTATTTCTGGCCAAAAATGAAAATAGCAGCCTGGAAACTAATAAAGTACACAAGTTTTTTCATACTACTGTAGGAATCTCAACTTAGTTCGCTGCAATAATGCCAGAAATGTATTTGGTTGGAAAACCCTCGACAGAAGCGACTCAAAATTCCGTCAAACCCATACCGGAAAATCAATAAGGTACAGGCGTGAAAATTTTTTCATACTTTTTGTAGGACCTTAACTAAGAGCGATGCAGTAATGCCAGAAACCGGGTTGGCCGCAAAACCCTCGCCAGAAGCGATTGAAAGTTCGGAAAATTCCCACGAAAATTTGTATAAAGTTTATTGTTCTAACGTCTGAAAAACTTCTTGATATTGTATTCATTTGTCACTCTGCTTTAACAAAGATCACTTTCCAATTCAAATATAGATATTAGTCCAAGAACTAGCTACATAAAACAGCATCGATTTGGTACACGACGTTTGAGTTTGAGTATTTCTGGCTGTACGTTCTGACCGCAAATGAAAATTACTGTAGGAATCTCAACTTAGTTTGCTACAATTGTGTCAGAAATGTATCTGGTTGGAAAACCCTCGCCAGAAACGACCTAAAATACCGGAAAATCGATAAGGTATACGCGTATTTCGTCGCTCTCAGTTGAGGTCTCTAAAAGCGTATAAGAAAATTTTCATCGTCAGTTTTTTCGTATGAATTTTCCAATATTTCAATCGCTTCTGGCGAGGGTTTTCTGACCAACTTAATTTCTGGCATTACTGCACCGCTCTTAGTTAAGAGTCCCCCAAAAAATATGACAACAAATTTACGCGTGTACCTTGTCGGTTTTCCGATATGGATTTTCCGGAATTTTGAGTCATTTCTGGTTTTCTAACCAGATACATTTCTGGTACTATTGCAGCCTGCCAAGTTGAAATTCTTACAGTAGTATGAAAAAACCTCATCAGTTTTTCCGGTATATTTCTCGTCGTGGAAAACAGGCTGCCATTTTCATTCATTGGTATATTATTAAAACAGAGTTGAAATGAAACTAATTTATGTCACATATACTTCAGACAAGAATTCTTAGGATCTTGTGGTAGAAGGAAAAGGAAGGAATTTGGATTCAAGCACATATTTCACTGTTTTTTGTGTAGTCTATTTTTGGGAACTTGTCTTTAAAACACTAGAGAAACCTGAGATTTTAGAAATAAGTACATATATTTTGAATAAATTACGCCTGAAAAATTATAATTTGAAAAAAAGATTGTAGAAACTTCGTATGGATGGATTTTCAAGAGATTAATTTTTTTTCCAAAAACATAAAGTATCAAAATTGTATCCAATGAGTTTTGTAAAAATTCTCAACATGGTTATATCAAAAAACGTCTTTTATACAGTTACGGGAAAAATCACATTAATTTATAGAGACAGAAAACAATTTCAAGTTATTAGAGTAGTCACATCACTTATAGGGTTTATTCCCCTGTTATATCAACCAACTGACGAAAGTAACATTCATTCATTCTAATTTTACTGTTCTTTTTTCATTCCCTCGTAAAACAATTCATACGATTTCAAATAAAGAACTTTTAGGTTAAGTTCGCAATTTTGACATTTCTAGTGACTATTGCAGCAACTTAACAAAATATAAATAACCAAAAGTGCAAATAAAATGTTATTAGGGAAAATTACACCTAAACATTGGCAACTGTGTGGTAAAATGTATTGCTGTCAAAATTAGACATTTTGATAGAATGTCTTGTTTTCAAGGATGCCAGCTGTCACGATATTTCTTATGCTAAAGAATATTTGAAAATATACACTACTGAAATAAACATGAGAACCAAACGAAAAATATTTTATTATCTGCACAAGAAGAAAATTTCTGTAGACACGAGTCCATGGGGCCTATTCATGAGTTGTGGAATCAGAATCATCGATGCACTACAAGAGATAAAACGAGCTGTTATTAAATTGTCTGATAGTTAACAAATAATGCAGATCACAAATATCTAGGACATGAGATCCGGATAAAAAGAAACAATCAAACCTGTGAACTAAATATAAAGTTACGGATGCAATTGAAAGAGTCGGAAATTTAGAATGGAACTGGGCCGGTCATGTCACAAGATTGTCAGATAATAGATGAACGAAAAGAATACTACAATGGTATCCCTAGGATGAAGCATGCAGAACCGGGACCACCGCTGATACGAAAAGGATTTATACCAACTGGATTCAAGATATCCAAGACCAAGAAAAAGGGTCTAGATTAAAAGAGGCATTCGTAAAAGACCGGCCTTTGGAATACTAGTCATAACGATTATTTATATTTGATTCATATGATTATTGTTGTTGTGATGGAAGACCTTCACCGTTTCAATTGTAATATTTTTTTATTTACTCATCAAAGTGGACAAAAAATAGCAATTTTATCTGGCAAGCAGTGAATTCTTTGGTAAAGCCCCTATTTAAATTTATCTAAACAATCCATCGAATCTGGTAACGGTTTTGTAATGAACACATGATCTAACAGACGCTCTTTATTAAAACCTGGTATCTCCAGTGTGAAATTTAATGGTCCTTCAGAAAAAATTCATAGTCAAAAAGTAAATAAATAAGATGTAATCAGTTATTTTCATAAAAACTTTAATGTTATTTCCTACTGGATACAATGTCATTTTATGTCAACAGTTGGAGAAATATTACGATGTGGTGAAAAAGTAAAATAACTATCCATAGTCTGGGCAGTGGGAAACATCTAAAAGCACTAACTTAAAAATGATTTTGTACGATTTTATACTCCATTGGCTGTATTATGGAATGCTTCTGAAAAAACATTTGAATCGACCCAAGGGAACAAAATATTTAATTCAAAAATAAAGTTATTTTGAATTAAAAACTTTGGATTAAAATGATGAATTATGAAATGGGTGACAGCAAGCAAGCTGCTGACTCCAGAAGAAGTAAAAAATGTTTTTATGGTCAAAAATGGTTTTCAGTTCTTTTACAAGAATTGAAAAACAATTTTAATCAATTTAAGAAAAATAAAATGATCGAAATCGATTTTTGAAGAATTGAATGTCACAAATAGAATCCAAAATCACTACTAATTGAAGTTAATCTTAATAGATGTTTTTCCATTTTATTTTGGCTAGGGAAAAATAGGAGTCACTGTATTTTCTAAACATTTCTCACATTATGTCTTTGCAAACTTATCATAAAAGTTTTCCATCCAAAAACAAACCACCCATCCAGCAACGTTGCCATTTTAGTAAATCAAAGGTGTTATTTACAAAATGTAGTTTTTTGGAAAAATATTGATTATTATTTACAAACATAGTTGAATAATAGAAAGTTGCAAACTAAATATTCCAGCTTACCATGTTATATAAACTCTTTTAAACAAGGTGGATTAAAAAGAATCTGATTACTAAATGCTCATACATATAGAAGGTGAAGAAATAGACCACGTAAACGTAGTGCAATATTTGAGAGTTGAACTGAAACAGATGAGAACTTAGAGACGGAAATAAATAGAATTGAAAATTTCAACAAAATATCCCCTGTGTCAAGAAAAACCAAAATTAAAGTGTATCGAATTATACTTAGACCTATTCTAACATATATTAGCAACAAAAAATTAAAATATAAGCAATGGAGATGAAATATTTGAAAAGAGTGACAAGAAACGGTAGAATTAGAAATAATAGTATTAGAGAAGAACTTCAAGCAATACCAGTCATTGAATTAATTGACCGAAGGCAGTTGAGCTGGTGAAGGTATTTACAGAGAATGGGCAATTTAAGATGAGTAAAAAAAAGTTTTTCAAGCCAAAGGACAACAAAAAGGAACATAAAAAGACCAAAAGAAATATGGGAAGACGTAATAAGAAAAATTTTGGAAATAAACGGTTGATATATAACAGCAAATATTACTATAAATAAGAACTGTTCAAAAATGGTATAAGATTAAGGGAATTGCATTATAATGGAACGAAATTTGAACCACAACCCTTAGATATACTCCAATATTATTAGCGTTGAGTGGAATGTACCCATTACAGAAAAAAATAATACTTTATTCCACTACTTCATAAAGTTATTCCAATATACAACAATAAATAGTGATTTATTATGAAATAAAAAAATTAACGCGATCCAAAAATTACTAAATCTGGCAACATTGCAGAGAAAAACCGACGTTTCTTCTAATATATACATCATTAAATGCTGTATGGCTGAACTTTCGTAAATTTTTTATGGAACAAACAATTTTTATCTAAAAATAACCATTTTGAAATATATTATTCAAACAATTATATAAGTTCTGTTCAACTTTCGACTGTATATATTTTTATACAAAGATTGTGCGAATAAATTTGTGTGAAAAAAAACTTTGAGCAGTTTTGTAGGTACATCTTTTTCTAAACTATAAAAATAATAAATGGAATCGTTGAAGAAGAGGCTTTTTTATTTATCACCTTGATGGTAAGTTTTATTAATTACAGTCTATAATGTTTAACAACGCTAAATAGGTTTTCTAGTTTGAGGTTATTCTTCTTTTCCCTTCAATACCTATATCTCTATGCAATTATCAAATACTGTTTTATATTGCATTTTATGTTAAGAAGATATTCTAAAATCTGCAGCCTCGTATTGGCTGCTTAAAAGCAACAGAAGATTGAAGTTGACACTCAAAATTTGAAAAAAAAATGTCAAAATTTCAATCGGAAGGTGGAAAACATTGATTTCTGTTACCCGTTGAATTTTGTTAAATAAATTCAACTCCGGTAAGTTACAAAATTTTTACCCTGTATATTTTTAGCCTAGTAATTGAATTTCTCACAAGTTAACTACAAGGTTTTATAAAAATTGAAGTATTAAGCTTACGAGAACTATTATATGGTTTGATTTTTCAAATTCAAGTCTCACAAAAAAATTGAACTATATTTGGAGACATTTTTTCTGAAATAAGTTAAAAAATTAATTCGATTTATTCAAAGAATTTTCAACAGTTGTTATATATACTGCACTGATCTTTTACTACCATTATACAAACACTCACAATTGTACTGTCTAGTCCTTCGAGCCGGATATGAACTTATGGAAAACTTAAGGACCGGACATTGCAATTGAGTGCCAAATGGAAGTAAACAGTTTGTTCAGTGTGAATAGCACAGTTCTATAAATTCCAATTTAGAAAACAATTACAATCTTTTCGAAAGCAATGTGGTGTCTTTTTGTCGAACTATGACTTATTGTAATATTAGATATTTCAAAATTAATAATGATATTTCTCAAATTTTAAAATTCTACTGATGTTCAATAAATCAAAATCTGTTTATCTAGTGACAAAATTTGAACTCAAAACAAAATCGAGAAGGAAATTTAAGATGGTTAGGTCACTTTCTGATAAATAATGGGAGGAGAACGATTAAAACAGAAGATATATGAAGCACGAATTACATAACAAGGCAAGAAGACAGAGGAGGAGCTGGGTATAAGAAATTTAGATGACAGAGGAAAATCGAGGAATAAGATGGCAGGCAATAAAGCAAAAAATACGGGATAGGGAAAAATAGAAACTGCTGTGGAAGAGGAAACCCACGTAATGACTCAATTCTAGTACGACTAACACCTGAAAAGGTAGAAAAGCTTCAGGATTAAGTAAATTATCTAGTACCAAAAGAGTGGAAACAAAAATGGTTTCAAATATGGGACAGAATAACAACCAAAATATGGTAAAAATAAATTTTATTTATTAAATTTTGGAAAAAATGAGTATAATTAAATCTAAAGTAACGTTATAAGTACTTAAAATGTTTATAGGAGTATCGATAGTTAATATTTTAGAAAAAGAAGTACATACATTACAGTTAAATACGAATAAATAATACAAAATGGCACTAAAACGAATAAAGGAACTCCTTACCTCCGTTTTTTCAACAAATTTCGAAACACTTAAAACCTACATGAACAATAAATTAGTAATTTCAACATTTTTCATATTTGTTTTATTATTTTTTTTGCATATCTTATAATCAACTCTTATAAACCTCTCTTAAATCTATTTCCCACTTGGCGGTAACCCAGTCTGCTTGTTGGTCCTAAAAATAAAAACGACTTAAATCAATCTACAAGGTTAAATTAAAAATTCATAATGAATTTAAAAAATGTTCCACAGGATCTTCACACTAATGTATGAGTGAAGATTTGTCTTTCGTTTTCGCTGATCAATTACTAGTCAGTTTCGCGACTTCAGTGGAGTCGCTCCCGAAGGTAGTTAATTTAGCGACCCCTATTGGAGTCGCCCCGCACTCCAGATCATTTTCAGTAAATTTCGTGTTGAGGTTTTCTTTTCCTGGTCGCAAACTGCGAAAGGCATCTATAAAGAACCAAGGTAATTTGTTCCTTTCCTGAAATATCAGGTGTTTCGTCAAAAATAAGTGAGAAATATCGCATTTAAAACACTTTATAGTATTTACAGCATTGAGCAGATACAGTTGAAAGTGTATTCAAAACGTATTCAACTAGTTAAATAGAGATTGCCAATTTTTATTATTTGGAACATAGCTCTCGGGGATTTGAGGGGAGGAGAAAGTTCCACCCCGTGGAACCGCGCCTGGATATCAGCAAGTCGATAGTCCTGCTCATAATAAACGTGAGGTTATAAACTAACCTAGAAAGACTTCATTATATAATTAGTTATCTCCTATCTCACGTAATAAATCCTTAGGTAATTAGTCAAAGAATCAGTATGACAGAATTATCCTAACAACCATAACATTGGTCCATTGAAATTAAACTGGGGGAATACTTCTGTATATGTCCGTTTTAGAACGCTGTTTTGGCGTTTTCGAGGTATCAGAATCCATTTATCGAAGTCTCAGATGTTTGATTTCACAGTTTCGCCAATAATTGGATTGGTTGACTTTCTGTTTGGCTTTTTGAAATGTCTTGATTGATTAAACAAAAAGATTTTATTTGGGGGGTTCATTTGTAGGAGATGAAAACTTAGTTGAAGCAGGGAAATAATAAAATCAAAAATAATTATTGTTTCCAGGAGCGGTCTATTTTCTGGTTAGGTTAAAATACTGGAACACAATGTTTATATTATCACTCGCGATTACACTGTCTCATGAACGTTTTGATAACCAAGTTATCCTCTTCAAAGACTGAATGCAAACCAGTTTACTTGGTTATAGAAACGCGCTTCAGACAGTGTAGATGTAGTTATAGTGTGTTTCCATATGAATAAAACTAACAGTACCAGAAATTATAGCTTGGTTAGGTTTACTTTAGCTTCGATTGGGTTAGGTTTACTTTAACTTCTATTGGGTTAGGTTTACTTTAGCTTCGATTGCGTTAGGTTTACTTTAGCTTAGGTTAACTTGGAGAAAAGATATCATTCTATGGAATGCGATGATTTTGTAAACAAGAGGAAGTGCCGTTTCGTCTAACTCATAAATCCAGTTTTCGTTGATACTTCCAAGTTCTACAAATTTCCAAATCAAAAAGTTATTATGAATTTCAACTTACTTCGGTTTTCGACTTTTATTTCGATTATCGGGTCCTTGATTTGTAATCGGCCTGTTCATTTGTGCGGATGACGGTCGATAAACATTCGGTTGACCTCTTCCGGAAATTAATCTAGGATCACCACCTAAAACAAACAATACCGCATTTCTTTATAAAAATTTATCTCTGTATATAGTTTCAAAAATAACTTACTGGGTACCATATAAGGTATACCCGGGTATACATTTGTGGACATCGCCATTTTCTGTCTATCGAAATATGTAACATCACTTGCCGGTGTTGGAGATCGACTACTCTTAGCTGTACCTGGTGTTGTGGCTCTCATATTTGGAACCTTACAAAATATAAATCTATATAACAAACACTAATATGGAAAAGAGTTCATTAGGTAATCCTAAATCCGTTTTGTATAAATAGACGCTTGTTTGTCAGTAAATAATCTGATGTGATAGTTTAGTTAATAGTAAATAGTTCAGTGTACTAAGTAAGTAAGAAACAGTGTGTATAAATTCACCTCACCGTTATTCTATTAACCGATACCTAATGATAGCAAAGTTATCATCAGGTAGTTCATAGTGTGTTCAGTATAAATATCACCATTAGTTCCAATACTAAACCGTAATTAAGATAAACTATACCATGAACTCGTGCATGTATTTTCAAAAATAATACTACTCCGTTAATTACTTTCCTTTTTTTAAATTACCTGTTTAAAAATGGCAGGTGGTGTAAAATTTGGTGGAAACGGAAACTGATGTGGTGGCGTTTCAGTTGATGTTCTATAAGTCCCTGGGTTTTGAGGGCAGTATGCGGCTATCACTGTACCGGCTGGTGAATTAGTTCCAGTACTACTTTGACTCGAACCCATTAAAAAACATTTGAAAGGTTTTCCTTTTAGACCGTTATTGACTTGTCTTTGTCGGAAATCATACTGTGCTGGTGGAACTATAAAACCAATTGAACACGGTTCAAATAAATTATATAATAATTATAAGGAATCAAACAGTTATATTGGATGGATTTTTTTATTCATAATCTATTAGATCTGAGTATGCGAAAAATTTTTTGCATACCTTTATTTCCTAAAAAAGACTGACATGGACCACTTCCTCCTCCCAAATTCATATGCTGTATGCTTTGTGCCAAGTTGTATAGAGTCTGTTGGTCGGCTCCTGTACTAGAATGGCAACCGTTAGGAGTTGAAGTACCTTGTGGATAAGCAGGAAGATTGGGTTGATGTACAATGGGTTGATGTGATAACTGAGGTGGAAAACCGGACGTTGCAGATTGATACATTGGCGTCTGACTATAGATTATAGGCGGTTGATTTTGATAATAAACAGTATTCGGTGGTGGAGGTTGATTTTGATATACTACCTGCACCGGTTGATTTGGATATACTGATGGTATATCAGTTGCCGTTGGAATTTGATGAGATGAAGGAGTAATAAAATTTGGTTGAGGATAACCTGGTGAAATGAACGCTGAAATATAATGAATTTTATTATATTATCACTATAAAAAATGAAAATACAATTTAAATATCATTAAAATGACAAAATTCCGTTAATAATTTACCTGCTTGAGCGGGGTTTTGGAGTGGTACTGATGGATATCTTGGTGGAGTTGCAGTCGTTGCTTGAGAATTATTTTGATAATAGGCAATTGGTTGATTCCAAAATTGATTCGGTTGTGTGGGTTGGTAAGCGATTGGTTGAGCCGCTGGAGGCGGTGGAGGAGGTGCTGGATTATCTGGTAAATAATACGCATTGTTTGCTACTTCAGATACTGTGACTGCCGATGGTACTTCCTGTATTACATTACAAATTTATTAGATGAAATTGTACAGAAAATTGGATAGAACTTACCATTCTCCCATCATATTGTTGTGGCATGTAAACACCATAAGGTGCCGAATAAACTATATATGGTTGTTGGTAAACTGGAGCTGGTTCTGGAACTGAAGGTGGAGAACTGTACGTAGCGTGAAAACTAGGATACTGTTGCTGATCTGTTTGCGCGTAAGGAAAATTCTTTTGACTATCTGATGTAGTAGTGGATAGCGGTGGAGAGAAAGGTAAACTAGGACTTGTAGAACTATTAGTAACGTGAGATTTTCTCGATTGAGACTTTTTAGGTGATTGTTGTTGTTTGTGCGGTGATGGCGGTGGAGGTTTCGACGGCGTTTGAACGATACTAGGCGGTAGATTATCTGGATCGTAATGATAAAGTGTACCATCTTCGTTTTTCAACGGTTGACCTGTCTATAATTGAGAAAAATAATTGATAAAAGTGTTATGTACTAACTTATCAATAATTACCTGGGGATTGATGATGAGACAACCTTTAGGAACGTCCTGGAGATCAGTTACCGCCCAAACGACGTGATTGTCGTCGGTCTTCTCTATACACTCGGTATCTTGTCGATCTTCTTCGCAATTTGAATCTTCCCTAGCGTCAGTACTTGGATGTGGTGTAGACGTAGGTGAAGGTGTAACTGATTCAGACATCTGAGACTGCGACTTGTAGCCGGAACTGGAAGGGCTTAAGCGCCACGACACCGAACTGGCTCCCGAATCTAGAAATATCCTTCCTAATAGAAATAACGAAAATAGTAGTCGATTTCCATAAATTTACACAAAAACCTTGACATTTTATATTGGTGGAAAATATAACGAACTGCGAAAGCAGCATAGAGCTTTTTTTATAATATGTGGTGTCATGATTTTCATTGATTTACCAACACTTTGACATATAATATATCGGAACCTTCATCATGGGTCACTCATCGTTTGGCGAAAACTGCGTGGAAATCCGTCTAGTAGTGTTTGAGTTAATCACGAAAATACCGAACCGAAAAAACAGTTAAAGTCTTTGTTTTGTAATTGGTGGTGATTTCCATTAATTCACGAAAAACCTTAGCATACTAAAGATCAAAACCTACCTCATGAATAACTCTATCTATTGGTGGAAGCTGCGTGAAAATCCGCCCAGTAATTTTTGAGTTAATCACGAAAATACCGAACCGAAAAAACAGTTAAAGTCTTTGTGTTATAATTGGTGGTGATTTCCATTAATTCACGAAAAACCTTAGCATACTAAAGATCAAAACCTACCTCATGAATAACTCTATCTATTGGTGGAAGCTGCGTAAAAATCCGCCCAGTAATTTTTGAGTTAATCACGAAAATACCGAACCGAAAAAACAGTTAAAGTTTTTGTGTTATAATTGGTGGTGATTTCCATTAATTCACGAAAACCTTGACATACTATAAATCAAAACCTTCCTCATGAATGACTCTATCTATTGTTGAAAACTGCGTGAAAATCCATCCAGTAGTTTTTGAGTTAATAACCAATATACCGAACCGCAAAAGCAGCCTAAATTTTTGTTTTATAGTGTACTTTCAAAAATCGTATTTTCAAAAACATTTCAATATGTTTTTGATCTAAATAGTACAAATGGTGTTACAAAAATATTACCAAGGTACTTTTGAAGTAAATAAGGATAACATTCGCTTACAAAAGAAAGAGTAAACAACATGCAACATTAAAATATGTTACTTTTATTGATATTTAAATTCACATCAACAATTTATTCACTCAAAGTACACTTATTTGTTATTTAGCCAATTTTTACGCAGTATTTAAAAAAAATGTGTCTCATAGTGATATCATCAGTAGTTGTAAATGTAAGTTTACAAAAAAATGAAATTAGATAATTGACAAAATATTACCGATCACTTACCTTGTTTGGTGAGAAACCGAGGTCCAGCACTATGTGTCGACATGACGCTATCGCCTCTACTTAGAACTGATACGCTTCCGCCATAACCTCCAAAACTATAACTTTTTGCTACGCAAGGCCTTAATGCTTCACCAGTTTCTTCCGAATGTCCCTGAGAAGAAATATATAATTTTTAATTCTTGTAATTGAATCAAAACAAATATCCACTCCTACGTATTTATTGTATTCTTGGACATGAAGTATAATATTAATTATAATAATATACAAAAAAAATAGTATATTCAAAAACAGATTAATACAAATTGTAACTAACAAACACTAACAAATTGATAACTCTACTATGGGAGCTTATACATAAAGTGTTATAGAACAATTAGTGAAGGAAAATCTAGAGGAAACTGACATTAATACTGGAAACACCTGGCATGAGACATAGTGGGCCTTCGTACCCTCCTCCGTTTGAACAGGCATTAAATACATCTTGTAACTGGTTAGGTTAGATTAGATTAGGCATCACGGACGATCTGAAATACCGCTGGTAGATGGAGGAGTCAAAATTGCAAACTACAACATTGATCAGTGAGTAGTATTCAAAAGTGCAAGCATCACAATTTCATCAGGAATGTTAAAAAGTTCAAGGTAAGGAGCTTGGTAAACTTTTCCAAGGAGATCAGCCTATCGAGAGGCCTATATGTGTATAACTATAATATTAATGTTTCATTCTCTTTCCATTGTTAAATGACTCCATTATATAAAAAAATGAAGTTGAAACCAGTTGAAAATAAAATGAAATTGACATTTTCATAGAAGTAGAATGGTATATGAAACCAATGTGGTCTTTAAGTTATTTAAACTTTTATTCATGTCATCCTATCTCACAAAAAAAATCAGTGATCATTATTTTAGCCGATAAAGCTGAACAACTATCAGAACCTGATATATAAATATTTGAAAAGCAAAATGATAAACAAATATAAGAATCTACAGTATTACAGGCCTTCAAGGCTCAAGACTCATTTCAGTCTCCAATTGCTTTCTTAATTCGTCTCAACAGAATCCGATTCTGTCCTTTTGTATACCAATTCGGTTCTACCTCCAAAATAATTTTTTCTTTGGTGTCCTTCATCTACTTATACATCCTTTCTTTTCTTTCTGTGAATCTGTTTTCCTGCAACCTTTCAGTATGTCCCAACCATTTCACTCTTTAATGTAACTTGTTACTCATCTTCATCTTCTTTAACCGGCACTATGGTCCTAACCAGGGCCTTTTCAACAATCGACTGCCAATTCTATCTGTCCTAAGCATAGTGCCTCCAACGTCTAACCCATAGCTGGATCAGATTCCGCCTCGACGTCCTTCAACAAGCGAAGGCGCGGTCTTCCTCTCAGTTGCCGTCCCCTAGGAACTCCAAACATGGCTATGTGCCGGTATCGATCAGAAGGCATGTACCAACCACCTCAGATGCGCCTCCCAGAAGAACGTGACCAAATCTGGCTCGCCATACATCTGTTTCAGCCTAGTTCTTGATTAATACTTCTTCTCCAAAGTCCTTCATTTGTTTTTATTTCCCCTAATTTTGTTTATAAAAAATTTTATAACAAATAATTGTAAAAGCTTGAGAATCTTCATTCAAATTTCATACATACAAGATTTTTTAGCAATATTTTAAGTTAATGATCTTATTTTCCACTTTGTTCAATGAATTTTAGAAAATCCACAATTTTATTCGATGGTACCTGTCAGAAGCATTCAATAACCTCAGACTTTTGTTCCATACCTTCATCAGTTTTCCAGAGTGCCTATGGTGCATTTCTGGCATTTGAAGACGATATCTAGCAGAATATTCACTCTCCGTACTAGACCAAGGCATCTCAGACCAACCGAAATCTTCAGATGATTCATCCCGCAACTACAAATTTAATGAAATAATAATTTAAATGTAATCTTAAGTTTTATTAGTACTACTAACCTCTCTATTGAATATTCTTCTTCTGGCTTTTTCGTATTCCTCCTCTCTTTCTTCAATACTTTTACTCCTTCGACTTTCGCATCCAAAAGACCTATCCGGCGATTTAAAACTGCAATATATTCATATTCATTGCTAAAGTTTACATTTATTTTATTATTATTGTTTTTCTGAAAGAGATTAACCGACCAAACTCAAAGTTATACAGTATTAGTTGTTATAAAAATTTCTTGCAAAACTTTCAGGCACAGAAAATTAGAGAAAAGTAACTGTCATATGGTAAATTCAGTTAATACAAACAAAATTTATCATTGTAATATAAAATATTGTGACAAATATGTACGAGGTGTGATGAAAACATAAATAAATGAATTTTTAATGCATCAACTATTTACGCTGCTGCTCTTTCAAATCTTCGTGCTTTGAGACAAGATAAGTTTGAGCTCTCTTTAATCAAATCGTGTCTGTTTTGAATTAGGTTTTTAAACAACGCCTTAATGTAGAAAAAAGTAACAAATAACTCATGAAATGTGAATGAACATGACCTTGAGAGAAACATCCGGAAATTTCAATGGAAAAGCAATCCCTTACTCCCTTTCAAGTCCTCAAAAGGGCCTCTAAATTTAATTTGAACATCAAGGTCACAATTATTGTTTTAGATTGGATTATGAAGAAAAAGTAAGATTAGTTTCCGTTCCAAGGAGTAGTGTAAAGTTTGCATTTTACAGTTTTATGTGAAACTATGTGCCGAGAAAGACATCTGAAAGATATACCAATTCATCATGCTGCAATATTTAGCACCATGCTACTTCTGACCCTTTCTAAAACAAAAAAGTGCTGAAAAGTCATTGTTCTAAAATTCTTGACATTGAGAGGATTAAGGCAGAGCAAATTTCAAAAAGAAGCCTTTGAGAAAGGGTGCCTGTAGTGGATTCAACCTTGGGATAATGATAATTGCAATACTTTGAAGATTAATTCAAATTAATCTCACCTTTCTATTTTTTTTTAAATAAAATAATGCATCGTATTTTTATATCAAACATGGTTATATCAAAAGAAAATAGTTTCGAATATTGAGAAAATAGATTGATAAAAATATGCAAGTAAAAGTGGAATATACAATAAAAATATGATAGAAGATTTATGGGGTTTGCTTCAGGTGAGTTTTGGTCGTCCTCACCATGAGCTCCACATAACTAACAAATTTATTTAAGTATTGAATATATTTTCAGCTATAGGAGAGAAAAAAAAGCAATATCAAAAACAGTATACAAAAAGAATAAATTGAACTAATGCAAAAATAGGAAACAATAACCTAAAAATTTTGTGTGGTCAGAAGCCAGTAACCAGAAAGGTTAAATATGAGATCAATTGAAAGCAAATGATTTTTTCGGACAGGAAAACAAACAAGATAAGATTGTATCATGAAAAAAATAAGTAAGCAGTCAAAAACATTAGAATAAAAAAGTGATAAAATAAATATTGCCATAAAATCTTGGAAATAATAAATCAAGTGAAATAGTACAATGAAGAAGGTCCAACTTGATAAAAAAATGAAGTAGACGTGGAAAAGTGATAAAAAAGAAATAGGAAGAAAAAAGTGATGATATTGCAAAAGAAATAGACATGAAAAGGAAAAGTGATAAAACAAATATTGCAATTAGATATTGGAAATAATAAATCAAAAAGTGAAATAGAAGAATTAAAAAGATCAAATTTGCTAAAAGAAGAAATAGACATGGAAAAGAAAAGTGATCAAACAAATATTGCAATTAAATCTAGGAAATAATAAATCAAAAAGTGAAATAGTAGAACAAATAAGATCAAATTTGATAAAAGAAGAAATAGACATGGAAAAGAAAAATGATAAAACAAATAATCCAATTAGATCTTGGAAATATTAAACCAAAAAGGGAAATAGTAGAACAAATAAGATCAAATTTGATAAAAGAAGAAATAGACATGGAAAAGAAAAGTGATAAAACAAATAATGCAATTAGATCTTGGAAATAATAAATCAAAAAGTGAAATAGTAGAACAAATAAGATCAAATTTGATAAAAAATAAGTAGACATGGAAGACAAAAGTGAAAAAACAAATATTGCAATTGGATCTTGGAAATAATAAATCAAAAAGTGAAATATAAGAATACAGAAGATCAAAATTGATAAAAGAAGAAAAGAAAAGTGATAGAGCAAATAATACAATTAGATCTAGGAAATAATAAATCAAAAAGTGAAATAGTAGAACAAATAAGATCAAATTTGATAAAAAAAGAAATAGACATGGAAAAGAAAAGTGATAAAACAAATAATGAAATTAGATCTTGGAAATAATAAATCAAAAAGTGAAATAGAAGAATACAGAAGATCAAATTTGATAAAAGAAGAAATAGATATGGAAAGAAAAGTGATAAAGCAAATAATGCAATTATATATTAGAAATAGACATGAAGGAAAAAAGTGATAAGATAAATATTGCAAATATATTTTTGGAATAATGGACCAACAAGTGAAAAAACATGAAATTTAATTTGTAAAATTGAACACTAAATAACAATTTTCTTTTAAGTACTAGATCTGGATTTTTTTATATGCTATTTAATATACAAGATACACACTGAATCGAATGCCATGAACTTGACAGAATTATTTGAATAAAATTAAATATTTATAATTATGTATTGAGCCACTAGTTAGGAACTAGTGCGGATTAGTATAACGTGTTACTTGCCTAGATCCTAGATCGATCGAATGTGTTGATAGGATTTTTAAAATCATGAAAATGGTACATATTTAATGTTTGTTAAATTGATTACTAACCTATAATCATCTATACTGTTTGAATCTCGTTTTAAAATCGATCGCCTTGGTTCTTCGCTAAAAATAATGTCATCTTTAACGTGTTCCTTAAATTCTATATCAGGTATCCTAGTATTCTTTGTTTTATTGACAATGACTGATTTTCCTGTTGGTTCTATATTGTGGTCCATACCGAAATAGGCAGCGCACCTATGAACAAGCATTCGCTGATACGATGACATGGGCGGAAATTTGTAATGGGTTTTACTAAAAAAAAAAACATAAATTTATAAATAAATATATAAATTATTCATTCAATAGATTTTCTTTGTAGTGTTTTTTGTTATAAAAACAAATCTATTAAATGTTTCTTGCAAATATAAAATATAAACAAACCGATGAAGTTGAGGAAGAAAAAATAGAATGAACAGAAACCGTTACAAAAAAGATTAAGTAGACATCTGTGAAAGAAGAAGAGTGCAGACAGACTTATAAACCTACGCAAAAACAACAAATCATACAGCGGAAGGCCAAAATGATGGATGAATAACCTAAAGTCAATAGAAACCAAAATGAACGAAAATGGTTGGTAGTTATCCGTTGAAGAAGATAACAAAAATGCAGACAGACTTACAAACGTATGCAAAAACAACAAATCATCCAGCTAAATGCCAAAATGATGGATGAATAATCTGTAATCAACAGAAACCGTTACAAAAAAGAATAAGTAGACATCCGTGAAAGAAGAAGAGTGCAGACAGACTTATAAACATACGCAAAAACAACAAATCATACAGCGGAAGGCCGAAACGTTTAATGAATAACCTAAAATCAACAGAAACCGAAATAAACGGTCTAGAAATGTTGTTAAATTGATTAAGTTATTCTTCTATCTCCAGTAATTTAGCCTTTTTCCATAAGATTTCACAGTTATCGGATTTCCTGGAGTATTTGAAAGTGTTCTAGACCAGGCATTCCCAAACTATTTTGTAAAGACGCCCCTTTTCCAAAATGAATTGAATATCAGAGCCCCTTGTAGATAAATCACTAGCTCTAGTTCAGTTGTACAGATGGAAAGTATTAAAATCAATAATTTGTGTTTATTGTATTGTATTGTAACTAAAAAAACTCAAAAGTGAATGCTGCTTAAAAGTTGAGAATAGAAAGTGTTTGAGTGTTGAAGGAGATTGGAAATATATAGTTCCAGTGGGGTGCAGCATGGTATATAAAATTGTATAGTTCGAATGGGGCGAAGATATTCAAATGGTCGCCAGAATAAAGTATGAATAGAACCTACCCAATAGGTTCGATTTTTAGGTACCCATGTGGTCGGTATTCCTACTACAGCCTATTCTGGTTATGTTCAAAGAAACAATGATATAGAATCGAATTGGATATAGAAACAACACATCACAAAGAAAAAGGGGGTTATAAAATGAAATTTAGAAAAAAATTGATTACCGTTGAATAGTTGATATCAAATAGTTAAAATGCTGGTGTGTGATTTATGTTATAATATATAGGAACAAGGTGTAATGAAGATCAAGAACTTGGTGAGAAATTATTCAACTTACCATTTATCTTTGGCAAGATTGACTAGTTCTTGTTCTATTCGAAGCATCAGTGCTCTATCTTTAGCATTCCTGTTGAGTGTTTCGGGAATGAACTGTTCTAAGTCTACGCCAGTCGTATCTGTATACAACTCAGAACTACTATCTGAAAATGAATAAATATATTAAGGAAAATATTCAATTGAAAAAAAAGCATTGAGGGCGTTATATATTCTTTTTATATTTGTCATACTAATATAATAAACAAAATATAGTACCTAAAGGATACGAAAGGATGGGAGTAATAAGGAGAAAGAGCTACCAAATTCATTAACTGAATCAGATACCAAAAAAACAAAAAGAAAATACATTTTCTTCATAAGAAACAATTTCAATAGCTACAGAGTTAGTTCTGAATGTAGTAGAACTGGTTTTTACTGAGCGTAGGAGCGAACGGGTGACATATTGAGAAAAAATCGGCAGCTCCCGATTGTTGAAGAGAACAGATCGCTCGTACTATGAACATTTTATCGCGAAAAATTATGGAGCGATTACTGGAGCAGCAATAGGCGATCAAATTTGGTGTGAAGATTGGTAAAACGCAAGGTATTCCGAGAAGGTAGAGAAAAAGTGGAAGACGACGATCGCTCTAGACTCCCTTCGATCAGTAAGACCAACAAAAATGTGTCGATAGTGAAACATTTATTGAACAATGATCGTAGGATTAATATCAGAATGATTTGAGTATCTCTAAAATCAAAATTTTTGATATAGTGATAGAAAACTTGGTTATGAGGACAGAATGAAAGAAGCCGGTACTGTGAGTGTTGTCGGAAGAGCAAAAGGCTAACTGGAAAGTGATCTAATAAGATCTACCTACCAGAATTTTTTTCTATTTCCGAGAATAAAATGGACGCTCAAGGGAAAAAATCACGTCTCGGAACACGGTTACTTTCTCATTTAACTAGTCCAGGTAATTCCAACCCAGCTTTGGACATTGGAGCTCAGAGATTTAATGGCTGCTTTGTTTTATCGGACAAAATGATAATTTCCTTTTTGCGATTGTTCCTTTTCAAGTTGAACTGGATTTCAATTGCATATATTTCTTCTTGAAAGACACTTGGTGTACTGCTCAAGCTTTTAGAGTGTTTGATTCTGAACCTGTACACTGTAGTACCATTTTTGTTTGCCGTGTACCATTTGATGTCTTGTTTAGATCCTTTACTTTAACACTTTCTTAAGGAGGTTTCAGTTTGTCTCGGGTGACCAAATATCTGAGCATTCCAAGTGAGGTTTTTTTCCACCACGCTTTCCAATGATATATGTGACGATGTGAAAGATTTAAAATAACTTTTAAGGGGGGAACCTGCTTTAGAGGCTTCAAAAAATCGATTTTTTGTATAAATGTTTTCCCAAACTACCCAAGAATGTGTCCCTATTATTGATCTATTGTACGTATTATAATCCAAAGGGTCTAACGGTCTTCTAGTATCGAAATACTTGTACCAGATATAATATGACATGTATCTATTGAAATATTTAACAATAAATTCTGTAAGTTTCGTTTCAATTGAATATGTCTTTCCTTCTCAAAAAAAATCCTCGAAAAAATAAATTTTTTGAAGCATCCAAAGCAGGTTACCCCCTTAATGGATCCGTTGGGCATGTTCTCATTACCCCGGTTGAAGAATGAGTCTCAGTGCACCCTATATGTTGATTGGTCACACTAGCGCCAAGTACATCCACAGAGAAATCTTTGGGAGTACAACCCCAATTCATTTTGGCAAAGTTTCTGCCACATCATCAAGGTTTTCGTGGTTTTACCTACTTACAAAGAGCTTTGTTGTTTTCGTTTTCTTTTGAAACCTAACCTTTCGTTTAAACACTTGGGTACATACGAGTGTCTTTTTTTTTCAACCTCCGATAGGCTATAAATAAGAGACAAGTTCATATAAAACAATAATTTTATTACCAAAAGATTGGTATACACGGTTACTTTTCGACATAATCACCGAAGAGATTGAGACATTTGTCATAATCTGTGGACAAGCTTTTCAATACCCTCTTCAAAGAACGGACCTTGAAACTTCTGGAAATTCCGTAGATAAAGTAGTAATGGTGAATCCGCGGTTTTCTTCAACCATTATGTCAACACGTTTAACCAGGTCATCTGAAACGACAGATTTGCGTCCTTGACCTCCTTCATCAAGCACATCATTTAAACTTTCGACACCATCACTCAAGCTTTCATCATACACACGATCCATTCTTCGATGGATTTCTGCAGCACTATGGCCTTCACCCTGTAAAAAACGAGTCACACTTTCCAATTTACACTAAACGGGAGTATCAATAATGGCAGACAGGTTTACGTGGCTGTAGCACAACGCCGACTGACGCCTGAAGATTAACAATGGCGGAGTGTGTAGTGCGAAAGCTACGCAGTCGTCTACAGCGCATGCCCGCTTTCTTCTGCCCTCGTAGAATGATACGGAAAGATGGAAATTATAATAATGTCGATGAAATTGTTTAAGACATTAAAATGGATAATTTTTGAATGGGAGATTCAAATATAAAGATACACACATAGAACTGAGCATTTTTTAAGACAAATCTCGCTTATTAGACTTCTGTCTATATATAACTTACCTCTAGACAAGCAAGGGGAGTTGAGTGAACTGTCGAAGCTGCCTAACGAAGAACTTTGTTGTCTTAGTTTCCCTTTGGAATTGACCCTAGCAACCATGAGAGTATTCGGACTCCCCGTCATGTTATTATTGACGTTCGTTAAGTTGTTATTAATTGTTCTTTCTTGGTTCTTCGTACATTTTAGGCAGTTCGGAGTTTGGCATTCGCACGAATTCTTTTTCTTAAAACTATGACTAGTTAGTTTTGATGAGTTTTTGTTCGTGAATTTTGGACTAGATGTCTGAAACAATAAATGCTTCCGTAATTAATATACACGGATTTGCTGGTGCAATGGTAAAATTGTACCTGCAAAATCTATTGAACAAAACTGAATTATGATCGTTAACGTGTTTTGACTGACCGTTGCTACTATTCAATAAAATGATGATACTCACCACATAACCACCAGTAACTCCTTCTTCGAAACAATCCGATTGCAGCCTTTCTATACGAGTGATATTTTCAACGGAAGCGCACAGGTTCGGGGAACTTCTTGAATTATTAGGAGAAGTGGGTACTAAGGTGGATGTAGGTGACAGGCACTGAGGAGATTTGCAAATAGAGGGTGAATTTGTAGAAGGACTCAAGACGACTAATGGAGAAGACGAAATTTCGGGTGATGGAATGAGGGTAATGCGCGGTGACAGAAGCGGCGTTTCTGATTGATGATATTGTTGTTGGTGGTGCTGAGGATTCGGACTAGGTTCTCTTGGCGGGGACGTTTCCTCGCGCATAGCATGGCTTCTGACTAGAACTTTTAACTTCGAATTATTCTGAAATTAATTGAATGAATTGAACAAACATGTTACATGGAAAAATTTCGGTCTCCAATAGAAACGAATATATATAATAAATTGTTTTCTAACTGTGGGTTTAAACGACATCCCCATACACAACAAGTTGTTCTTTGCACCCTTGGTGATATCTTTTGCAACCTCTCGGTTCCTCCGGTGTTATTTTCCTCGACAAGTTATAAGTATCTTATATGAAGTGGGAAAGTACGTGATAAGTTTGTACTGGCCCACCAAGTACTACTCGGTGGGATCATCTGTCTGGGAGATTTTGGGAGCATAAGAATGAAACCCGGTTTTAGAAACGTTGGGATGTCTTCTGGGTTATAGAAGGGGTGGGTAATTTATTTATTATTGTTACTAAAACGATATGAAAAAAAACTTCCTTTTCTTAATAAGTATAGGAATAACCAAATGTCATAAAAGGACATTTTTTGCTGGATTACGACGACGTCAATCGCGAAAGTAATTGTTATATGCATTTCTCTTTTATTCAAACCGTGATTATTTGAAATGCAAATGCGAAATTACCTTTAGTCATGCTTGTACAGTGAAAATCAATGACGAAGTTAAATTACATTCTTTTAAGCTCAAGGATTTTGTATTCGAGAACATTTTTTTGGAAACTCTATACTTATACAGAGTATTTTATTATGATATGTAATGTTATATACACTCGTAAACAAAAAAATGGACTCGGGCGACATCTAATAGTATTAGCTTCAAAATGTTTCTTGCTTTCACAATATGTTATTATCGGTACCCATCCTTTTTATGCTTGTTTACAATAGTGCTAATTAGGGGTAACTAACCCTTTTTAAAGGTTATCTACCTGACACACCACTATTAGTTAGCCATTAAACGTCAACCGATACACATCTTCCTTACCAACAACCAAGAATTCTACCTGAAAATGGACACAACAAGTATTAAAGCTGCTCTAGCGGTCTCTATTGCAACAAAGCCAAAGTCGGCGAGAAGTAGACAGTGTGCTGAACATAAGTCAATCTGCTGTTGATGAGAGATGACCGATTCATTGTAGCTGGTGTTCAAGACCGAAAAGAGCTAAGAGAAACATGAGGAGTAGCTCCAAGCGGCTAAATAGTCAGTAGAAGACTAAAGACAGCGAACTTTGAGCCAAAAAGGCCAGCTACTGGACCCAAATTTACCGCAGCCCGTATAAGATTTACCAAAGAACACGTTAATTGGATTGACGCAGAGTTTGTCTGCATGGTAGTGGTGGAAGAGATCGAGTCTACAGACGACCTGGAAAATATCCGCGCAGTGTTGCATGTAAGAAAACGTGACTTTTAGAAGAGGTTCCTGGATGGTTTGGGCGGGCATTTCAATGGAGGCAAAAAAACGAGTTGGTTTTTATTGAAACTAGCGGTGGAGCGGGGGGATTAACAGGGATAACGTCGTTTCCTACGACAGTTTTATCGGCGAAAACTGCATCCTAATGCAGGACAATGCCCGTCCACATACTGCAAATCCGTACGACAGATTTACAGCATGTCGAAATTGCCGCCAGCGCGTAGACCGGACTTAAATCCTATCGAGCATTTATGGGATAGACTCAATAACAACATAGACCACTCATTAAAAAGCTAACACTAATGGCTTTGAGATGCTAAATTAAGAAAAAAATTGTTTGCTTTTTGCTCTTAAGTGTAAATATTTCAATCTGACCGCGTTGTTGCCAGATTTTTCTTATACAGACATAAAATCCTCCTGACATGTCAAGTATAAGACAAATTAAATACAAATCTTTGTTCTGAAATTCATATACAGTATGTTTATTATTATCACGCTAAATCGGAGGATGTTGTAAGCCTTTCAATGAAACCACTTCTTCCAATCCAATGTCTCGAACTTTTGTGTTAAACAGTCAATACGTCAATAATTTATTTAAAACTGTCAAGTAGTGAAGTTATATCTTATGCTGAAGAGGTACAACAACGCTGAAATTAGTCTACAACATCAAGATATATCGTTGATATGTAGGTGTAAAAAACTTACTCTGCTAACTCTTGATGATGATGGCGTCGACGATGAATTGTCGGTCTCTTCGTTATCCATTGTCGTGGTTGAGCCCCTCTGTTGCATCGTGTTAACTCAAACCACCGAAAATGTATCTGAAATAAGAGAACCATTTTTCAGAAAATATCGATTACTAAATGTGTCTCTATCAAAGGAGATTCAACCAATCAATTTAAATAAATACCGAAACAACGTGAATTCGATCGACATCATCATCATAGTTCATAGTAAAATAGTGGACGGACAAGGGCCGTTAAGCATATAGACTTTTAATAGGTCTGTCGTGTTCCACTTGAAATTATCAAAGGCCGATGTACTATAGAACGGAACAGGCATTTTGGTATGAGCATTCTGACGAATTAGAATGTAATTCCTAACCAGCTGAAGAGAGAGAAACTGCATCAATGGAATCCAACAGCTGTTCTTTCATGAATACGGTTTCGGGTTGTCCTGCTCGACTCGCCGTTTGAAAGGGCATAGAATCAAAACAGGGTTTACCAAGACTTCCTGATTGGAAGCCCTGGGAGGATTGGAGGTAGGATGCTGAGCCGTTAAGCACTGAGCTGTCTCATCGGCCTACCGTCTCCTTTATTTTTCTCCAAGCCGCTGCGTTTGAGCAGGTTCTTGTTAAAAGCTTCGGGGGTAGTGGGTTCTGTGGGTCCTGTTTGCTTAAAGCTTTGGGGGGAAGAGGAGTATAATAGCAGAAATGTTGGGTGTGGGGTTACCAAATCAATGATTTTATTTAATCAATTGCCATTTTACAAGGTAGGATAAAATAACAAAAGAAAAATAATACCAGGGTAGTTATAAGAATAATTATTTCAATTTATATCCATCATGTGGATAGGTGGGAGAATGTAATGAGTAAAAGGAAAGAGGGGGATAAGTATGCTATCAATTGATTTACGTTTCAATTTTTTCTTGAATAGTTTTTCATTTTTATATCAAATGAGTTGTAATAAGCTCTGAGATGTGATTAAGTACAGCAGCGTCGACTTTTCGTTTTTTTCTTTTGGCCCTGGCAGTTAGATTTTGTTTTTGTCTAGTAGAATCCTTACCTTCTAGAAAATTCAATTGATATCTGTTAATTTCTTTAGAAGAGTTAGCTTTTTTTAGTTGTTATAATTGTAAAAACGTGTCATAATTAAAGATTTTCTTATGTTGTAATAACAGACCCGCTATATGAAACACATTTCCTGTGATTTTGGAATTTTATGTAAAAATAGAAACAAAACATAAAGTAATAAGTTTCCATTCAACATTAGCGACTTGATGATTGTTTTAAAATATTCAGACTAGCAGACTAAAACATGATTTCAAAACCGTAAATTATTTTTATTCCTTCAAAATACTATTTTAAAATTAATGCAGGGACTGAGTTGGCAGGATGTTTGATGGTTTGTTTGTATTATAAATAAGAAAATTTGCCAAACATTCATGTTAATATCGTTTCCACGAGCGACTGCCTGCTAATCATCGTCGAATAAAATTTGACAATATAATTAGCTTACAGCATCATAATTATGATTGAAGGTGATTGAAAAAGGATAGTACAGATAGTAGCATACGCAGATGATGTAACTATCATAACAAATGGACATGGGGAATTAACAAAGGCGATCAACAAATTAGAAGAAGAAAAAGAAGATATATGAAAATAAGGGGGAAACCAGAAGACAGAGCAAACCAACTGGAAACTAACAAATGAAATTTTGAAACAGTATCGACCTTTAACTATTTAGGAATAGCATCGGGACAAACAACCAAAGATAGGGTAAAGGAAAGGATACAAAAATGGTATCAAAACTACGGAAGAAACAAAAACATAACTAAACAAAACAAAATAAAACCCCTAATGGGACCAGTAATCACGTATGCGATGGAAACAACAGTAATCAACAAAAGGGAAGAAGGAGAACTTAAAAGAACCGAGAAGATAATGAGAGCTATAACAGGTCCAAAACTAACGCAGAAGAAAAAAAGGGGAGCAAATAAAAACGAAGAATTAGAGAGAGAGAGAGAGAGAGAAAGCTGGGGAAAGAAAATATAGTGAGATACATAAAAGCACAAAGACTCAATGGAGCTGGGCATACAATGAGAAGAAAACCAAATGAAATGACCAAAACGGAATGGACCCCATTGGAGCCGAGGAGAAGAGGCAGACCGACGAGAAACGAAATAGAGAAGATATCACACTGAATATAGAGAATTGGAGAGCGAAATTCCGGAACCAAAAGAAATGGAAAATAATAACAAGACAAAGGATAAACTATAATGAAAACAAAAATAGAAAACGAGGAGTAATCCACCTCAAAAAAGGATTTTAAAGCATTAAAAGCGATAGCCATAATCCAAAGGATTGAAGGGCTTTATGATGATGATTGGAAAAGATGGTTTCCGAACCAACGACACTGCAATAATGAGAAAGATGAAGCCAGATTGGAAGTACACTACAAGTCAAAAGGTTTTGTCCACCATAACAAATCAGAATACGATCGTTTTTGATATTTATATGTTAAAGAACATATTTAAAAATTTGATTCAACGATGTAAACCTCTAACTTTTATTATTTATGTACACAATTTTGGCAATCTCTGTAAGAATTTAGTCAGAAAATCGTCGCTTACTTGGTTCCATTCGTTATTTTTAGGACTTCCTGACTTCCCTATACAATTTGTCCCAAAACAAACTCCATCTGATTGAGGTCGGGCAATTGTGACGTTCAGTACATTCTTGCTTTAAAATATTCTTTGCACAGTTTTGGGAAATGTTTGGGATCATTGCCATGATGGAAGCTGCCGATCAGGCGCAAGCCAGAACGTAGTACATTTAATATTTTTGAATAGCATTCTTTCTTCTAAATCCCTTCAATTGTTACCAGGTCTCCAGTCGTCTTTCGTCAAAAAAATCCGCAAAAAATCGCCGAGCCTCTGTCGGGTTTTACAATCGGGATTCCATATGAATTTAACATCCGTTCTTTCTTTTACCTGCCCAGAAACACTGTTCTTAAGACTCAAAAACCTCAAACTTCGACTCATCTCTACATAAAACTCTCTCCCACTCTTCATGTGTCCAATTTTCATGTTCTTTAGCTCACTGTATCCTCTTAATTTTATTTTCAAATACTCAAATGCAGACTCATTGATCTGAGCTGCCATCTTTGGACTGTGAGTCGTCGATCACGTTTACTGATCAATACAATACGTTTCTCTTCGGTTTTGTTGCTTCGAGCTCGTGTTCTATCGCCACTGCACCTGGTGATTGCCTATTTTTTCACGTTTACGGCAACGGTACGATTACTTTTGCCTAGACAACAAAGATTATTTTTTA